>NC_074696.1:28283949-28286449 GCF_029448725.1 Salvelinus fontinalis | reverse complement strand
ATTGTCAGTGACACACAGTACAGTAGTATGTATTGTCAGTGACACACAGTACAGTAGTATGTATTGTCAGTCAGAAGCGACACAGTACAGTAGTATGTATTGTCAGTGACACACAGTACAGTAGTATGTATTGTCAGTGACACACAGTACATTAGTATGTATTGTCAGTCAGAAGCGACACAGTACAGTAGTATGTATTGTCAGTGACACACAGTACATTAGTATGTATTGTCAGTCAGAAGCGACACACAGTACAGTAGTATGTATTGTCAGTGACACACAGTACATTAGTATGTATTGTCAGTGACACACAGTACATTAGTATGTATTGTCAGTGACACACAGTACATTAGTATGTATTGTCAGTCAGAAGCGACACACAGTACAGTAGTATGTATTGTCAGTGACACACGCTACATTAGTATGTATTGTCAGTCAGAAGCGACACACAGTACAGTAGTATGTATTGTCAGTGACACACAGTACATTAGTATGTATTGTCAGTGACACACAGTACATTAGTATGTATTGTCAGTGACACACAGTACAGTAGTATGTATTGTCAGTCAGAAGCGACACACAGTACAGTAGTATGTATTGTCAGTGGCACACAGTACATTAGTATGTATTGTCAGTCAGAAGCGACACACAGTACAGTAGTATGTATTGTCAGTGACACACAGTACATTAGTATGTATTGTCAGTCAGAAGCGACACACAGTACAGTAGTATGTATTGTCAGTGACACACAGTACATTAGTATGTATTGCCAGTGACACACAGTACATTAGTATGTATTGTCAGTCAGAAGCGACACACAGTACAGTAGTATGTATTGTCAGTGACACACAGTACATTAGTATGTATTGTCAGTCAGAAGCGACACACAGTACAGTAGTATGTATTGTCAGTGACACACAGTACATTAGTATGTATTGTCAGTCAGAAGCGACACACAGTACAGTAGTATGTATTGTCAGTGACACACAGTACATTAGTATGTATTGTCAGTGACACACAGTACAGTAGTATGTATTGTCAGTGACACACAGTACATTAGTATGTATTGTCAGTCAGGAGCGACACACAGTACAGTAGTACGTATTGTCAGTGACACACAGTACATTAGTATGTATTGTCAGTGACACACAGTACATTAGTATGTATTGTCAGTCAGAAGCGACATAGTACAGTAGTATGTATTGTCAGTGACACACAGTACATTAGTATGTATTGTCAGTGACACACAGTACATTAGTATGTATTGTCAGTCAGAAGTGAGATGTGTGTCTGTAGTGGTTGCTGCCTGCTGCAGCTCGTTCACAGTGATTTAAACACACATAATGTCCCTCTCACTTAACCCCACGTCCTATCTACTCATCTCTGTCTCTCAGTCTCTCTGTCTCTCAGTCTCTCTGTCTCGCTCTCTCTCTGTCTCTGTCTCTCTCTTTGTATTTCTCTCTCTCTCTCTCTCTCTCTCTCTCTCTCTCTCTCTCTCTCTCTCTGTCTCTCTGTCTGTCTGTCTCTCTCTCTCTCTCTCTCTCTCTCTGTCTCTCGTTCTCTCTGTCTCTCTCTCTGTCTCTCTCTCTCTCTCTGTCTCTCTCTCTCTCTCCATCTCTCTCTCCCTCTCTCTGTCTCTGTCTCTCTCTCTGTCTCTCATTCTCTCTGTCTCGCTCTCTCTCTGCCTCTCTCTCTCTCTCTCTCTGTCTCGCTCTCTCTCTCTGTCTCTCTCTCTCTCTCTCTCTCTGTCTCTGTCTCTCTCTTTGTATTTTTCTCTCTCTCTCTCTCGCTCTCTCTCTCTGTCTCTCTCTGTTTCTCTGTTTCTCTCTCTCTCTCTCTCTCTGTCTCTCTCAATTCAATTTCAATTAAATTCAATTCTCTCTCTCTTTCGCTCTCTGTTTCTCTCTCTCTGTCTCTTAATTCAATTCCATTCAATTCAAAAGGCCACTCTTTCTCATTTTTCTCTGTCTGTCTCTTTCTTTGACTGTGAAGTCAATAGGAGGAAGACGTTTGTGTTTCATTTATTTTCTCAACTGTGAAAGTCAAATAGTTATGCAGTTTCCACTGAATAGAATTAAACATTTATTTATGCAAAGTTATTTGGGATCGATAGTTTAACTTTTTCTATGGCTACAGTTCACTGTCAATAGAATGTCAAAAACTTATGCACACCTTAACACACTCACTCACACACACGCAGCAAACACACACACACACACACATGCACGCAAACACAGACACACTTCAACCTGTGTGTGTGTCTCTGCCCTTGCTGTGATCACAGGCAGGCCGGCTGGCATGGCCCAGCCATCCAGAACAGATGAGCCATTTCATGTAAACTAGCTAAAGACAATCATTTGTTTGTTTTTAGATAGTCTACATGAAATGGCACAAATGATCATCAGCTGCTCCATCCACAGTAATATTAAACACACACTTCCTGCACAAAAGCACACACACACACAGTAATGTAAGCAATTCCCAAAATTATGCTTTGTTT
>NC_074696.1:28202401-28283449 GCF_029448725.1 Salvelinus fontinalis | reverse complement strand
GCCAAAGCTTATTTACAATATAAAAATGAGAATCAAAATGGTCAACGGGACAACAGTAACAACAATAACTAAGTGTCAAAATAACCATACATTCAACAATAACAATAAACATACAGTAGAGTACATGTGCAGGTTGATTGGTCTGTCAGACACTGTCCCTCAACTTATGGCAGGCAGCAATGTAGTGCGCTGCCAACCCACAGCTCTCTGCGTCCTCCCCCAACAGGACGGGTAGCCTATCCTCATCAGAGAGGTCTTTGAAACCTTGAATAAGAGTTTCAAATTTGGGGAAATGACACTCTCTAATTGTTTTATATTTTTGACATTTTGTCAGGAAATGCAGCTCCGTCTCAGGTTCTGCTGTTGTGCAGTGGTTGCACAGCCTTTCCTCTACAGGGAGCCAGGTTTTCCTGTGTCTACCCTTCTCAATGGCAAGGCTGTGCTCACTGAGCCTGTACTTTGTCAAGGTTTTTCTAAGGTTTTGATCAGTAACCATAGTCAAATAGTTAGCCACGGTGTACTGTCGATTTAGGGCCAGATAGCACTGCATTTTGCTCTGTGCTTGTGCTTGTGTTTCCCAATAAGCAATGTAGTTTTGTTTTGACTGTGTTGTAATTTGGTTTATTCTGATTGATTGGATGTTCTGGTCCTGAGGCTTCAGTGTGTTAGTAGAACAGGTTTGTGAACTCAGCCCCAGGACCAGCTGGATGAGGGGACTCTTTTCTTTGCTCAGCTCTTGGTATTGCAGGGCTTGGTAGTGATATGAGAGGGGGTCACTGTATTTTAGATGTTTCCAAAACTTAATTGCTCTTTTTTGAGTTTTTATTATTAGTGGATATTTGCCTAATTCTGCCCTGCATGCATTGTTTGTAGTTTTCCTCTGGACATGTAGGAGAATCTTACAGAACTCTGCATGCAGGGTTTCAATGGGATGTTTGTCCCATTTGATGAAATCTTGTTTTGCAAGTGGACCCCACACCTCGCTGCCATAAAGTGCAATTGGTTCAATGACATATTCAATTAGTTTTAGCCAAATTTTAATAGGTATTTCAATTTGAATTTGCTTTTTAATTGCGTAGAATGCCCTGCGTGCTTTCTCTCTCAGTTCATTCACTGCCTCATTAAGGTGTCCAGTTGAGCTTATTTTTAAACCTAAGTAATTGTAGTGTGTGCAGTACTCTATATATTTTGTACCAATTGAGAACTTTGGTCTAATTCCCTGAGATCTGGATCTTCTCTGGAAAATCATTATTTTAGTCTTTTTGGGGTTTACTGCCAGGGCCCAGGTCTGGCAGTACTGCTCTAGCAGATCCAGGCTCTGCTGTAGGCCATGTGCTGTGGGTGACAACAGGCATAGGTCATCTGCGAAGAGTAGGCATTTAACCTCTGAATTATGGAGACTAACACCAGGGGCTGAGGATTTATCTAGAATAGTGGCCAATTCGTTGATGTAAATATTGAAGAGTGCAGGGCTCAGATTACAACCCTGACGAAGGCCCCGCCCCTGGTTAAAGAATTCTGTTCTTTTCTTGCCAATTTTAATGCTGCACGTATTGCCAGTATACATTGATTTAATTATGTCATATGTTTTACCCCCTACACCACTTTCAATAACTTTGTAGAACAGTCCTGTGTGCCAAATAGAATCAAATGCTTTTTGGAAGTCGATAAAGCAAGCGTATATTTTGGTATTATTTTGGTGGACATGTTTACCTATCAGGGTGTGTAGGGTGTAAATATGATCGGTCGTGCGATGTTTTGGTATAAATCCAATTTGGCTTTTACTCAAGACATTGTGCTTATTAAGGAAGTTTAGAACTCTTACATTTATAATACTACAGAAAACCTTCCCCAGGTTACTGTTCACACAAATGCCTCTGTAATTGTTAGGGTCAAATTTGTCTCCGTTTTTAAAGATTGGGGTTATGAGTCCTTGATTCCAGATGTCAGGGAAATAACCTACACTCAGGATCAAATTAAACAGTTTTAATATGGCCAATTGAAATTTTGCACTAGTGAGTTTGAGCATCTCATTTAGGATGCCATCAGGTCCGCATGCCTTTTTAAATTTGAGAGCCTGAAGTTTCTTATAGAGCTCCTGGTCAGTAATTGGGGAGTCCAGTGGATTTTGGTTGTCCTTTATAGCTTTTTCTAATCCATTCAACTTCTCATGAATTTGGCGTTGTTCTGCGTTTGTGTCAATTTGAACGGTGTTGTAGAGTGTTTTAAAATGGGTTGTCCATATGTCACCATTTTGTATCGCTAATTCCTCTTGTTTAGATTTCTTTAATTTTTTCCAATTTTGCCAGAAGTTGTTTGTGTTTATGGACTCCTCAATTAGCATCAGCTGCTTTCTGTTGTACTGGGCTTTTTTGGTTCTGAGTGTACGTTTATAGAGTTTTAAAGTCTCACAGTAATGAAGGCGTAATTCACCATTATTTGGGTCTCTGTGCTTTTGGTTGGATAGTGTTCTAATTTTTTTTCTTATAATTTTACAATCTGCATCAAACCAGTTGTCATCTGTGATCTTTTTTGTTTTGTTTTTTATCAATTTCAATTGTGCTTCTTTTGCCGTTTGCCTGAATATATAGTTGATGTTTTGTACTGCTAGATTGATGCCTTCTTTACTGTGAGTGAATGTGGTATCCAGAAAGTTATCTAAGAGTGTTTGGATATTTTGGTTCCAGGTTGCTTTCTGGTATTCTTCTGTGCTGTTTTGGGCCCATCTGTATGAATTTCTGATGTTGTACAGCTTACTGGGCTGTGAATGTGTGGTTGTTTCCATGTCTGTTCTTTTGAGGAACAATGTAATTTGGCTGTGATCAGACAGAGGTGTTAGTGGCTTGACAGTGAATGAGCTGAGAGAGAAAGGGTCAATGTCTGTGATCATATAGTCTACTGTACTGTGGCCAAGAGGTGAGCAGTAGGTGAATCTCCCCAAAGAGTCCCCCCGTAACCTACCATTGACAAAGTACAGACCCAGGCTTCTACAGAGCTGCAAAAGATCCCTTCCGTTTTTGTTGACGGTGCTGTCACTGTTGTTTCTATGGGGGAGATTAAGGCAGTTAGAAACAGTATGGCCTGTAATAAAGCTGTCCCCTCGTGTGCTCGTTAGATCAGGTAGTGTTCCTGTGCGCGCATTTGTGTCCCCACAGATGAGCACATTTCCCTGGGCCTGGAAATGGCACGTCTCTTCCTCAAGGGTGGGGAAGATCTCCTCTGAGTAATATGGGGATTCTGAGGGGGGGATATAAATTGCGCAAAGGAACACATCTTTTTCTGTCAGTACAAGTTCTTTTTTCAGTTTTAACCAAATGTGATATTTGCCAATTTTGAGGGGGTCAATTAGATGTTGTAGTTCGGATTTGTACCAAATGATCAGTCCTCCAGAGTCTCTGCCTCTATTGACAGAGCTGTGTTTCTGTGACGGTACAATTACCTCTCTGTAACCTGTGGGACAGTGAGTGACAATGTCAGCCTTACACCATGTCTCCTGCAGAATGATGACATCAACATCTTTAAGGTTTTTGTTGAACTCCAGTGCTAAACTCTTCAGTCCAAAGGTTGATGAGTTTAGGCCCTGAATGTTCCACATGCTAACTGATAGCGATTTCATGTTACAAAAGAAAGAATAGCAGTCAGAAATACTGTGACTACTAACTATTAAGTTGTTAAGAGCGAGATAAACAGGATAACAGCTAACATTCTTTCTGTTATATATATAAACATTCCTATTCATTGAACAAGTACATTTGAGTACAATAGGTGTGTGTGTGTGTGTGTGTGTGTGTGTGTGTGTGTGTGTGTGTGTGTGTGTGTGTGTGTGTGTGTGTGTGTGTGTGTGTGTGTGTGTGTGTGTGTGTGTGTGTGTGTAGTGCAGTTTAGTGCAGATGTATTGGAGGAGCTGTTTAATCTCACTTAATCCTACAAGGTTCTCCTGTCCTCTGACGACCTCTGCGTAGCTGCGCTGGTCCTGCTGTTGGGCCCTGTGGAGTGGAGGGGGACCAGGTCTGGGCCGTGGGGCTTCCTCTCTGGTCTGGTAGGGGTGGTGGTCTGATGCGGGGTAGTAGGCTGGGCCCGGTCCGGTCTGGCTAAGCCGATGGAAGTGGTGATGGTCTGGTGGTGGGTGGGGCCTGTGGGGTGCGCTGGGTCTGGTGTGGCGTTGAAGGGGCCTGGGGCTCCTTGTTGGTGCAGTGGTCTGGTAGGGGTCTCTGGGTGGTCCTCTGTCCAATACGGCATGAGGTGTTTGTCTACCAAGTGCCACGTCCTTTAGAGACTTGGTAAACATCCCTAATGTCTGTTTCCTCAGATGGGAGTGGTCGTGCAGATGCTCTGGGGTGATTGTTGGGTGGTGAGCAACGTGTACGTTCGGGAGTAGGCCACACCCTCTGGTGATGTCAGCGTTGACTTTCTGAATGGTATGGGGATGAAAGTCTTTGCGGGGCAGCAGAGTGGAGATGGTGATGTGGGAGTTGGGGAACCGCTCAGAGGCCCTCTCTGCTATTCTGTTGACCAGGCTGCCTACTCTCTCCTGCTCCTCTCGCAGGTTGTTGGTGCCGGTGTGAATAATAATGTGGCCTGGTGTGCCAAAGTCAGGCTGGGACAGGATGTGGAGTGCATCCTGTGTTTTTGGGCAACATATTTTGCGCACCTTGTGTTGTGGGAAGAGTTTATCTTCTTGGAGGAATTTCCCATTTGAGTCAATGAGGATGGCCACCTCAGCGGGTTTTACCAGATTATTGCGTTTACGGTCTGGGGCTGGAGTACACAGGGCCTGTGTACATGGAGGGGCGTGTGGGGGTGTGTCAGGGGGGGCCAGAGAGCTTCTCTCTGTAGTAGGTGTTTCCATGTGAGCCTTCTTGTTGACTGGGGGTGTGGGTAAAGTGTTGTCGGTATGGGGGGGGGTTGTGGGTAAAGGTGGGTCAGTGGGGGTGTTAGGGGTGGTGGGGTTGTTAGGGGTGGTGGGGGGCTGCAGCTTCTCTCTAGGAGTCTCTACAGTCTGCTCTCTGTGCTGCAGCACCCTCTTGATGCCAGACAACTCCTTTGCCATCTCCTCCTTTACCTGCACCAGCTCTCTCCTCATGGTGGCCTTTACCTCCTCAAGAGCTGTGGTAAGGCTCTCTCTCAGCTCCTGGACAGAGTTCTTCAGCTGGGTCCTGCACTGGTTGATCTGGTCCTGTAGAAGCTCTGTGTCTGGGCTGGTGGTGGTGTAGCTGAGGGGCTGCTCCTTCAGCTCAGTAACCCATACCTCTATCACAGCCAGCCTGTCTCTCAACAGGCTGATGGTGGTGTGGTCTTGGCTCTGGTGGTTGTAGGCAGGCAGGGGGGAGGATGGTCCTGCTGTTGGGGTGCCTGAGGTGAGGGGAGAGGTCGGGGTGCTGTCCTTTTCTTTGTTGCTTTCCGCTATCTTCGTTAGGGTGGGGAAGTCCTGCACAACAGAGCTGAGTGCAGCCTCACTGCCCTGGACCATGACAGTGCCGTTCTGATACATATTTACCGTCAGAAACCTGTTTTCCTGGTCCTTATCGCTGTCCTCAAAAATGTGGATTTGCCTTCCCTTGCAGATGCCTTTCTTCGTGGTATAGCTGAAATGCCTGGTTACAGCTGCATGCCAGGCAGTAGTGTGGTCTGTGTAAAATAACAGGTTTGTAACAGTCCTGTTTTGTGAGCAGTCGGCAAACAAAGTTTCTGGGTTCTCCCTCAGAATTCTGTGTTTAAAATTGATTCTTCCTTTCTCTGATTTGATTTCTGCTGGGTATTCAAAAAAAAAGCGGGGAAAGTCTCTCAGTTTCTGTCGCTGCTAACGCTGCTAGCGCTGCCTCAGTGGCCATGTTGCTATGGTTACCACCAGTAAACAGTTAGAGCAAGACGTTAAGCTAACTGACCGATTTGAATTTGGCTAGCTACCACGATAAAGATTGGTCTTTTAACTCACTCTCTCTCAATCTTTTCCTCCTGTGTTGATCTTCAGTTGTACAATTTGATTACCTATACATTTTTGCTAATTGAATCGTGTCAATCTCGCTCTTAACAACCAAAAAGTTATAACAAGTCAGGAGCTGTTCCTCTGCATGACTTGTCTCTCTCTCTCTGTCTCTCTCTCTGTCTCTCTCTCTTTCTCTCTCTGTCTCTCTCTCTGTCTCTCTCTGTCTCTCTCTGTCTCTCTCTCTCTCTCTCTCTCTCTCTCTCTCTCTCTCTCTCTCTCTCTGTGTCTCTGTGTCTCTGTGTCTCTCTCTCTGTGTCTCTCTCTCTGTGTCTCTCTCTCTGTGTCTCTCTCTCTGTGTCTCTCTCTCTGTGTCTCTCTCTCTGTGTCTCTCTCTCTCTGACTCTGAGACTCAGTCAGCTCCTTGCATCAAGCACATCTTATCTACTTCCCTGATCGCTCTACTCCAATTTACTGACAACTTTTGCTTCTTCTCTCCTTCGCTCTCTCGCTCCTCAGCTCAGACCCCCGGCAGTATGCCTGACCTGAAAGGGCCCTTCTCTCTCTCTCTTCACTGGGAGCTCACAGCACAGCAGCTACAATAGTGTCACTGTTCAGCGCCCATGGTTAGTGAGTAATCATGTATCATGGGGGTAGTATTTATTAAAGTAGTATTGACTATTTAATAGATTTAGTGAAGTAAATGTCATGATGAATGTGAATATTATGTAATCCCTGTAGCTGTTCTGTACAGCGACTGCAGTGTAAATGGATAGATGTTATCCTACAGGTTCATATCATCAGTGTTATTGTGGTGTTTCCTGTGGTCTAGATTAGCAGTGGCCGTATTACAGTATCACTTCCTGGTGTGGTGAGAACTGTTGCCACACTGATTAGATGGGGGGATTTGCAGTAATGCTGGATGGATTTGTTTGCTATGACTATGCGGTATTTGTCATATGTGACAACCCACTGGGTACAGACGTCAATTCAACGTCTATTCCACGTGGAAACAACATTGATTCAGCCAGTGTGTGTCCAGTGGGAAGCCACTGGAGTTGAAGAGGTGAGAAGTTGAAGTCCTGCTTAGATCACTCTCTCTCACACACACCCTGACAGGTTTCTACAGTGAAGGACGCGCCCTGCGTATTGTGTTCTAGATCTGGGCCAGCAAGTGTGTGAAGAAGGAACAAACGGTTTGTGTGTGTGTGTGTGTGTGTGTGTGTGTATGTTTGTGTGTGTGTGTGTGTGTGTGTGTGTGTGTGTGTGTGTGTGTGTGTGTGTGTGTGTGTGTGTGTGTGTGTGTGTGTGTGTGTGTGTGTGTGTGTGTGTGTGTGTGTGTGTGTGTGTGTGTGTGTGTGTGTGTGTGTGTGTGTGAGTGCGCCGACAGTGAGTGGCAGGAGCGTCCGCAAAATGAAACAGAATAAAACATGCTGGCTGGCGGAGACTCAAACACCGGCTGGTCAGACACACACACACACACCGTGTATAGCTGTACAATACAGAAGCAAGCACACAGACACACTGAGGTTTTTCCTCCTCAAGGTCATGATCATAGTGGTGGTTTCTCTTTTTAGTCTTTGTTGGCTGTGGAACGTGTCAGTCCTAGCTACAGGTATATAGTATAACTAGTGCATAGCCTTGTCCCTAGCCTCTGTGGGCTTCACTTTGAGTTTGTCTTTCTACTCTTTACAAGCCCCGTCGTGACACTCTCCTCCATCTGATTGTCCCTCTCTCCTCTCCTCCCCCTGACTGTTCCTCTCTCCTCTCCTCCCCCTGACTGTTCCTCTCTCCTCTCCTCCGTCTTACTGTTCCTCTCTCCTCTCCTCCCCCTTACTGTCCCTCTCTCCTCTCCTCCCCCTGACTGTTCCTCTCTCCTCTCCTCCGTCTTACTGTTCCTCTCTCCTCTCCTCCGTCTTACTGTTCCTCTCTCCTCTCCTCCCCCTGACTGTCCCTCTCTCCTCTCCTCCGTCTTACTGTTCCTCTCTCCTCTCCTCCCCCTGACTGTTCCTCTCTCCTCTCCTCCGTCTTACTGTTCCTCTCTCCTCTCCTCCCCCTGACTGTTCCTCTCTCCTCTCCTCCGTCTTACTGTTCCTCTCTCCTCTCCTCCCCCTGACTGTTCCTCTCTCCTCTCCTCCGTCTTACTGTCCCTCTCTCCTCTCCTCCGTCTTACTGTTCCTCTCTCCTCTCCTCCCCCTTACTGTCCCTCTCTCCTCTCCTCCCCCTGACTGTCCCTCTCTCCTCTCCTCTGTCTTACTGTCCCTCTCTCCTCTCCTCCCCCTGACTGTTCCTCTCTCCTCTCCTCCGTCTTACTGTTCCTCTCTCCTCTCCTCCCCCTGACTGTTCCTCTCTCCTCTCCTCTGTCTTACTGTCTCTCTCTCCTCTCCTCTGTCTTACTGTCCCTCTCTCCTCTCCTCCGTCTTACTGTCCCTCTCTCCTCTCCTCCCCCTGACTGTCCCTCTCTCCTCTCCTCCGTCTTACTGTCCCTCTCTCCTCTCCCCCGTCTTACTGTTCCTCTCTCCTCTCCTCCCCCTTACTGTCCCTCTCTCCTCTCCTCCCCCTGACTGTCCCTCTCTCCTCTCCTCCGTCTTACTGTTCCTCTCTCCTCTCCTCTCCTCTGTCTTACTGTCTCTCTCTCCTCTCCTCCGTCTTAATGTCCCTCTCTCCTCTCCTCTGTCTTACTGTCCCTCTCTCCTCTCCTCCGTCTTACTGTCCCTCTCTCCTCTCCTCCCCCTGACTGTCCCTCTCTCCTCTCCTCCCCCTGACTGTCCCTCTCTCCTCTCCTCCGTCTTACTGTTCCTCTCTCCTCTCCTCCGTCTTACTGTCCCTCTCTCCTCTCCTCCCCCTGACTGTCCCTCTCTCCTCTCCTCCACCTGACTGTTCCTCTCTCCTCTCCTCCGTCTTACTCTCTCTCTCCCTCTCCTCCGTCTTAATGTCCCTCTCTCCTCTCCTCTCCTCCGTCTTACTGTCCCTCTCTCCGCTCCTCCCCTGACTGTCCCTCTCTCCTCACTTCCCTCTTACTGTCCCTCTCTCCGCTCCTCCCCCTGACTGTCCCTCTCTCCTCTCCTCCCCCTGACTGTCCCTCTCTCCTCTCCTCCGTCTTACTGTTCCTCTCTCCTCTCCTCTCCTCTGTCTTACTGTCTCTCTCTCCTCTCCTCCGTCTTAATGTCCCTCTCTCCTCTCCTCTGTCTTACTGTCCCTCTCTCCTCTCCTCCGTCTTACTGTCCCTCTCTCCTCTCCTCCCCCTTACTGTCCCTCTCTCCTCTCCTCCCCCTGACTGTCCCTCTCTCCTCTCCTCCGTCTTACTGTTCCTCTCTCCTCTCCTCCGTCTTACTGTCCCTCTCTCCTCTCCTCCCCCTGACTGTCCCTCTCTCCTCTCCTCCACCTGACTGTTCCTCTCTCCTCTCCTCCGTCTTACTCTCTCTCTCCCTCTCCTCCGTCTTAATGTCCCTCTCTCCTCTCCTCTCCTCCGTCTTACTGTCCCTCTCTCCGCTCCTCCCCTGACTGTCCCTCTCTCCTCACTTCCCTCTTACTGTCCCTCTCTCCGCTCCTCCCCCTGACTGTCCCTCTCTCCTCTCCTCCCCCTGACTGTCCCTCTCTCCTCTCCTCCGTCTTACTGTTCCTCTCTCCTCTCCTCTCCTCTGTCTTACTGTCTCTCTCTCCTCTCCTCCGTCTTAATGTCCCTCTCTCCTCTCCTCTGTCTTACTGTCCCTCTCTCCTCTCCTCCGTCTTACTGTCCCTCTCTCCTCTCCTCCCCCTGACTGTCCCTCTCTCCTCTCCTCCCCCTGACTGTCCCTCTCTCCTCTCCTCCGTCTTACTGTTCCTCTCTCCTCTCCTCCGTCTTACTGTCCCTCTCTCCTCTCCTCCCCCTGACTGTCCCTCTCTCCTCTCCTCCACCTGACTGTTCCTCTCTCCTCTCCTCCGTCTTACTCTCTCTCTCCCTCTCCTCCGTCTTAATGTCCCTCTCTCCTCTCCTCTCCTCCGTCTTACTGTCCCTCTCTCCGCTCCTCCCCTGACTGTCCCTCTCTCCTCACTTCCCTCTTACTGTCCCTCTCTCCGCTCCTCTCCCTGACTGTCCCTCTCTCAGGGTTGGGGGAGTAACGGATTACATGTAAGAGATTACAAAAAACGGTAACTGTAATCCATTATGTTACCAGCTAAAATATTGTAATCAGATTACAGATACTTTTGAAAACTAGATGATTACTTCAAGGATTACTTACAAATCTAAATGTGTATTTGAACCCAATAATGGTTGAATTCAAGAAGTTTAAGGTGCCTATCAGTCATTGTTTTTGAAACCAGTGGACAGCCAATGAAAAATGCGCTCCTGCAACATCTGCATAATGCAGATCCCAGCCTATGGAATGAAAGTGAAGCTTTTATTGCTCAATCTAAAACATGCTGGGAAAAAATCCATATGCCTAATGGACACATGTTCAAACTTGCACACTTTGGATAGACTTAACAGGCCAATCTGTAGTTGCTACATCCATTTTTGACATATAAAGTATATATATTAATGTAAAGATATAATTTAATCATATTATTATATGTAGTAGAAAGTGATGGGTTAGAAGAAGCCTACATAACCAACCCATAAAGTAAAATTTAACATCCATATATGGTCAGCTATGTAAACTTTAACATTGATTCATCCTGCAATAGATGTTGTTCAATTGGTAACATACATTATTGTCTTCTTCTAATGCCTCTTAAGGGGAAAGTTATCTAAAAGTAACTGAATGTAATCAGATTACATGACTGAGTTTGGGTAATCCAAAAGTTACATTACTGATTACAATTATAGACAGGTAACTAGTAACTGTAACGGATTACATTTAGATTGTAACCTACCCAACCGTGCCCTCTCTCCTCTTCTCCCCCTCACTATCCCTCTCTCCTCCCCCTCACTATCCCTCTCTCCTCCCCCTAACTGTCCCTCTCTCCTCCCCCTCACTGTCCCTCTCTCCTCCCCCTCACTGTCCCTCTCTCCTCCCCCTCACTGTCCCTCTCTCCTCCCCCTCACTGTCCCTCTCTCCTCCCCTTCACTGTCCCTCTCTCCTCCCCCTCACTGTCCCCCTCTCCTCCCCCTCACTGTCCCTCTCTCCTCCCCCTCACTGTCCCTCTCTCCTCCCCCTCACTGTCCCTCTCTCCTCCCCCTCACTGTCCCTCTCTCCTCCCCCTCACTGTCCCTCTCTCCTCCCCCTCACTGTCCCTCTCTCCTCCCCCTCACTGTCCCTCTCTCCTCCCCTTCACTGTCCCTCTCTCCTCCCCCTCACTGTCCCTCTCTCCTCCCCCTCACTGTCCCTCTCTCCTCCCCCTCACTGCCCCTCTCTCCTCCCCCTCACTGTCCCTCTCTCCTCCCCCTCAGTGTCCCTCTCTCCTCCCCCTGAGCAGTGTCCCTCTCTCCTCCCCCTCACTGTCCCTCTCTCCTCCCCCTCACTGTCCCTCTCTCCTCCCCCTCACTGTCCCTCTCTCCTCCCCCTCACTGTCCCTATCCTCTCCTCTGTCAGATAATGTGTGTGTATACGTAATGTATAATTTTCTCCTCTCCTGTCCCCTGTCATTTAGATTTTGCGTATCTGTACGCGGTACACTCCGGATCAGGACACCATGACGTTCTCAGACGGGCTGACCCTGAACCGGACCCAGATGCACAATGCAGGCTTCGGCCCGCTCACTGACCTGGTGTTCACTTTCGCCCACCAGCTGCTGCCCATGGAGATGGACGACACAGAGACAGGCCTGCTCAGCGCCATCTGCCTCATCTCTGGAGGTACACTACACTTTCTGCACTTTCTTTGAAGGATGCATATATTCATTAAGCATCTGTCATTAGTGACATTAGTGTTGAATAGTATGTCACAAGAGATGAAATGTCTAAATTAAAGTCTGAATTTTGTGACACAGAGACGACAGGCCACCTCAGTCCCATCTGGGGGGGTAAGAAGGTGACTGTCATCTCCAGAGGCGGGCACCACAGTGGGGTGTACATACCCAGCGGGCATCAGACCGGGGTGCAAGGAGAGAGGGAAGGGGGAGCAAGGAGAGAGAGAGAGCTGGGCAAGGAGAGAGATTGGTCGGTGCCAGAGACCGAGAGATGGTGATTTAAGAAGTAGTAAAAGTTTCCCAGTCTAAGGTTGAAAGGTGCCTTTGGGGCAGATGTGAAGCTTGGACAAGTCATTAGAAAGGCAGTACAACGCTGAATGGACACTTCTGATACAGACTTACACAGACAGACTCAAAGTCTAGAATCAGGTCATCCACAGGTCCATCTCTGTGAGACAGGGTGTGTGTGTTGGACTGTTCCCACAGGAGATGAGTCTGTTCTGTTCAGCCTGTTTCAGCACAAAACACCCAGGCACTAGTTCTCCCTCAGCTGGGACATGACAGGCAGACATTAAAACACATTGAGCCCTACATTTGTCCATAATGCAGTTACAAACATGCACAAACAGACTCTCTGACACACGCTCCTCCCAAGGCAGCTACTGTTCCCCAGGCACCTCTCTGACACACGCTCCTCCCAAGGCAGCTACTGTTCCCCGGGCACCTCTCTGACACACGCTCCTCCCAAGGCAGCTACTGTTCCCCGGGCACCTCTCTGACACACGCTCCTCCCAAGGCAGCTACTGTTCCCCAGGCACCTCTCTGACACACGCTCCTCCCAAGGCAGCTACTGTTCCCCGGGCACCTCTCTGACACACGCTCCTCCCAAGGCAGCTACTGTTCCCCAGGCACCTCTCTGACACACGCTCCTCCCAAGGCAGCTACTGTTCCCCGGGCACCTCTCTGACACACGCTCCTCCCAAGGCAGCTACTGTTCCCCAGGCACCTCTCTGACACACGCTCCTCCCAAGGCAGCTACTGTTCCCCGGGCACCTCTCTGACACACGCTCCTCCCAAGGCAGCTACTGTTCCCCAGGCACCTCTCTGACACACGCTCCTCCCAAGGCAGCTACTGTTCCCCGGGCACCTCTCTGACACACGCTCCTCCCAAGGCAGCTACTGTTCCCCGGGCACCTCTCTGACACACGCTCCTCCCAAGGCAGCTGCTGTTCCCCGGGCACCTCTCTGACACACGCTCCTCCCAAGGCAGCTACTGTTCCCCGGGCACCTCTCTGACACACGCTCCTCCCAAGGCAGCTACTGTTCCCCAGGCACCTCTCTGACACACGCTCCTCCCAAGGCAGCTACTGTTCCCCGGGCACCTCTCTGACACACGCTCCTCCCAAGGCAGCTACTGTTCCCCGGGCACCTCTCTGACACACGCTCCTCCCAAGGCAGCTACTGTTCCCCAGGCACCTCTCTGACACACGCTCCTCCCAAGGCAGCTACTGTTCCCCGGGCACCTCTCTGACACACGCTCCTCCCAAGGCAGCTACTGTTCCCCGGCACCTCTCTGACACACGCTCCTCCCAAGGCAGCTACTGTTCCCCGGGCACCTCTCTGACACACGCTCCTCCCAAGGCAGCTACTGTTCCCCGGGCACCTCTCTGACACACGCTCCTCCCAAGGCAGCTACTGTTCCCCAGGCACCTCTCTGACACACGCTCCTCCCAAGGCAGCTACTGTTCCCCGGGCACCTCTCTGACACACGCTCCTCCCAAGGCAGCTACTGTTCCCCGGGCACCTCTCTGACACACGCTCCTCCCAAGGCAGCTACTGTTCCCCGGGCACCTCTCTGACACACGCTCCTCCCAAGGCAGCTACTGTTCCCCGGGCACCTCTCTGACACACGCTCCTCCCAAGGCAGCTACTGTTCCCCGGGCACCTCTCTGACACACGCTCCTCCCAAGGCAGCTACTGTTCCCCGGGCACCTCTCTGACACACGCTCCTCCCAAGGCAGCTACTGTTCCCCAGGCACCTCTCTGACACACGCTCCTCCCAAGGCAGCTACTGTTCCCCGGGCACCTCTCTGACACACGCTCCTCCCAAGGCAGCTACTGTTCCCCGGGCACCTCTCTGACACACGCTCCTCCCAAGGCAGCTACTGTTCCCCGGGCACCTCTCTGACACACGCTCCTCCCAAGGCAGCTACTGTTCCCCGGGCACCTCTCTGACACACGCTCCTCCCAAGGCAGCTACTGTTCCCCGGGCACCTCTCTGACACACGCTCCTCCCAAGGCAGCTACTGTTCCCCGGGCACCTCTCTGACACACGCTCCTCCCAAGGCAGCTACTGTTCCCCAGGCACCTCTCTGACACACGCTCCTCCCAAGGCAGCTACTGTTCCCCAGGCACCTCTCTGACACACGCTCCTCCCAAGGCAGCTACTGTTCCCCGGGCACCTCTCTGACACACGCTCCTCCCAAGGCAGCTACTGTTCCCCAGGCACCTCTCTGACACACGCTCCTCCCAAGGCAGCTACTGTTCCCCAGGCACCTCTCTGACACACGCTCCTCCCAAGGCAGCTACTGTTCCCCGGGCACCTCTCTGACACACGCTCCTCCCAAGGCAGCTACTGTTCCCCAGGCACCTCTCTGACACACGCTCCTCCCAAGGCAGCTACTGTTCCCCAGGCACCTCTCTGACACACGCTCCTCCCAAGGCAGCTACTGTTCCCCGGGCACCTCTCTGACACACGCTCCTCCCAAGGCAGCTACTGTTCCCCGGGCACCTCTCTGACACACGCTCCTCCCAAGGCAGCTACTGTTCCCCAGGCACCTCTCTGACACACGCTCTTACCAAGGCAGCTACTGTTCCCCGGGCACCTCTCTGACACACGCTCCTCCCAAGGCAGCTACTGTTCCCCGGGCACCTCTCTGACACACGCTCCTCCCAAGGCAGCCACTGTTCCCCGGGCACCTCTCTGACACACGCTCCTCCCAAGGCAGCTACTGTTCCCCGGGCACCTCTCTGACACACGCTCCTCCCAAGGCAGCTACTGTTCCCCAGGCACCTCTCTGACACACGCTCCTCCCAAGGCAGCTACTGTTCCCCAGGCACCTCTCTGACACACGCTCCTCCCAAGGCAGCTACTGTTCCCCAGGCACCTCTCTGACACACGCTCCTCCCAAGGCAGCTACTGTTCCCCGGGCACCTCTCTGACACACGCTCCTCCCAAGGCAGCTACTGTTCCCCGGGCACCTCTCTGACACACGCTCCTCCCAAGGCAGCTACTGTTCCCCAGGCACCTCTCTGACACACGCTCCTCCCAAGGCAGCTACTGTTCCCCGGGCACCTCTCTGACACACGCTCCTCCCAAGGCAGCTACTGTTCCCCGGGCACCTCTCTGACACACGCTCCTCCCAAGGCAGCTACTGTTCCCCGGGCACCTCTCTGACACACGCTCCTCCCAAGGCAGCTACTGTTCCCCGGGCACCTCTCTGACACACGCTCCTCCCAAGGCAGCTACTGTTCCCCGGGCACCTCTCTGACACACGCTCCTCCCAAGGCAGCTACTGTTCCCCAGGCACCTCTCTGACACACGCTCCTCCCAAGGCAGCTACTGTTCCCCGGGCACCTCTCTGACACACGCTCCTCCCAAGGCAGCTACTGTTCCCCGGGCACCTCTCTGACACACGCTCCTCCCAAGGCAGCTGCTGTTCCCCAGGCACCTCTCTGACACACGCTCCTCCCAAGGCAGCTACTGTTCCCCGGGCACCTCTCTGACACACGCTCCTCCCAAGGCAGCTACTGTTCCCCAGGCACCTCTCTGACACACGCTCCTCCCAAGGCAGCTACTGTTCCCCAGGCACCTCTCTGACACACGCTCCTCCCAAGGCAGCTACTGTTCCCCGGGCACCTCTCTGACACACGCTCCTCCCAAGGCAGCTACTGTTCCCCGGGCACCTCTCTGACACACGCTCCTCCCAAGGCAGCTGCTGTTCCCCAGGCACCTCTCTGACACACGCTCCTCCCAAGGCAGCTACTGTTCCCCGGGCACCTCTCTGACACACGCTCCTCCCAAGGCAGCTACTGTTCCCCAGGCACCTCTCTGACACACGCTCCTCCCAAGGCAGCTACTGTTCCCCAGGCACCTCTCTGACACACGCTCCTCCCAAGGCAGCTACTGTTCCCCGGGCACCTCTCTGACACACGCTCCTCCCAAGGCAGCTACTGTTCCCCGGGCACCTCTCTGACACACGCTCCTCCCAAGGCAGCTACTGTTCCCCAGGCACCTCTCTGACACACGCTCCTCCCAAGGCAGCTACTGTTCCCCAGGCACCTCTCTGACACACGCTCCTCCCAAGGCAGCTACTGTTCCCCAGGCACCTCTCTGACACACGCTCCTCCCAAGGCAGCTACTGTTCCCCAGGCACCTCTCTGACACACGCTCCTCCCAAGGCAGCTACTGTTCCCCAGGCACCTCTCTGACACACGCTCCTCCCAAGGCAGCTACTGTTCCCCGGGCACCTCTCTGACACACGCTCCTCCCAAGGCAGCTACTGTTCCCCAGGCACCTCTCTGACACACGCTCCTCCCAAGGCAGCTACTGTTCCCCGGGCACCTCTCTGACACACGCTCCTCCCAAGGCAGCTGCTGTTCCCCAGGCACCTCTCTGACACACGCTCCTCCCAAGGCAGCTGCTGTTCCCCAGGCACCTCTCTGACACACGCTCCTCCCAAGGCAGCTGCTGTTCCCCAGGCACCTCTCTGACACACGCTCCTCCCAAGGCAGCTACTGTTCCCCGGGCACCTCTCTGACACACGCTCCTCCCAAGGCAGCTACTGTTCCCCGGGCACCTCTCTGACACACGCTCCTCCCAAGGCAGCTGCTGTTCCCCAGGCACCTCTCTGACACACGCTCCTCCCAAGGCAGCTACTGTTCCCCTGGCACCTCTCTGACACACGCTCCTCCCAAGGCAGCTGCTGTTCCCCAGGCACCTCTCTGACACACGCTCCTCCCAAGGCAGCTGCTGTTCCCCGGGCACCTCTCTGACACACGCTCCTCCCAAGGCAGCTGCTGTTCCCCGGGCACCTCTCTGACACACGCTCCTCCCAAGGCAGCTACTGTTCCCCGGGCACCTCTCTGACACACGCTCCTCCCAAGGCAGCTACTGTTCCCCGGGCACCTCTCTGACACACGCTCCTCCCAAGGCAGCTACTGTTCCCCGGGCACCTCTCTGACACACGCTCCTCCCAAGGCAGCTACTGTTCCCCGGGCACCTCTCTGACACACGCTCCTCCCAAGGCAGCTGCTGTTCCCCGGGCACCTCTCTGACACACGCTCCTCCCAAGGCAGCTACTGTTCCCCGGGCACCTCTCTGACACACGCTCCTCCCAAGGCAGCTACTGTTCCCCGGGCACCTCTCTGACACACGCTCCTCCCAAGGCAGCTACTGTCCCCCGGGCACCTCTCTGACACACGCTCCTCCCAAGGCAGCTACTGTTCCCCAGGCACCTCTCTGACACACGCTCCTCCCAAGGCAGCTACTGTTCCCCAGGCACCTCTCTGACACACGCTCCTCCCAAGGCAGCTACTGTTCCCCGGGCACCTCTCTGACACACGCTCCTCCCAAGGCAGCTACTGTTCCCCGGGCACCTCTCTGACACACGCTCCTCCCAAGGCAGCTACTGTTCCCCGGGCACCTCTCTGACACACGCTCCTCCCAAGGCAGCTACTGTTCCCCGGGCACCTCTCTGACACACGCTCCTCCCAAGGCAGCTACTGTTCCCCAGGCACCTCTCTGACACACGCTCCTCCCAAGGCAGCTACTGTTCCCCGGGCACCTCTCTGACACACGCTCCTCCCAAGGCAGCTACTGTTCCCCGGGCACCTCTCTGACACACGCTCCTCCCAAGGCAGCTACTGTTCCCCGGGCACCTCTCTGACACACGCTCCTCCCAAGGCAGCTACTGTTCCCCGGGCACCTCTCTGACACACGCTCCTCCCAAGGCAGCTACTGTTCCCCGGGCACCTCTCTGACACACGCTCCTCCCAAGGCAGCTACTGTTCCCCGGGCACCTCTCTGACACACGCTCCTCCCAAGGCAGCTACTGTTCCCCGGGCACCTCTCTGACACACGCTCCTCCCAAGGCAGCTACTGTTCCCCAGGCACCTCTCTGACACACGCTCCTCCCAAGGCAGCTACTGTTCCCCAGGCACCTCTCTGACACACGCTCCTCCCAAGGCAGCTACTGTTCCCCAGGCACCTCTCTGACACACGCTCCTCCCAAGGCAGCTACTGTTCCCCGGGCACCTCTCTGACACACGCTCCTCCCAAGGCAGCTACTGTTCCCCGGGCACCTCTCTGACACACGCTCCTCCCAAGGCAGCTACTGTTCCCCGGGCACCTCTCTGACACACGCTCCTCCCAAGGCAGCTACTGTTCCCCGGGCACCTCTCTGACACACGCTCCTCCCAAGGCAGCTACTGTTCCCCAGGCACCTCTCTGACACACGCTCCTCCCAAGGCAGCTACTGTTCCCCGGGCACCTCTCTGACACACGCTCCTCCCAAGGCAGCTACTGTTCCCCGGGCACCTCTCTGACACACGCTCCTCCCAAGGCAGCTACTGTTCCCCGGGCACCTCTCTGACACACGCTCCTCCCAAGGCAGCTACTGTTCCCCAGGCACCTCTCTGACACACGCTCCTCCCAAGGCAGCTACTGTTCCCCGGGCACCTCTCTGACACACGCTCCTCCCAAGGCAGCTACTGTTCCCCGGGCACCTCTCTGACACACGCTCCTCCCAAGGCAGCTACTGTTCCCCAGGCACCTCTCTGACACACGCTCCTCCCAAGGCAGCTACTGTTCCCCGGGCACCTCTCTGACACACGCTCCTCCCAAGGCAGCTACTGTTCCCCGGGCACCTCTCTGACACACGCTCCTCCCAAGGCAGCTACTGTTCCCCGGGCACCTCTCTGACACACGCTCCTCCCAAGGCAGCTACTGTTCCCCGGGCACCTCTCTGACACACGCTCCTCCCAAGGCAGCTACTGTTCCCCGGGCACCTCTCTGACACACGCTCCTCCCAAGGCAGCTACTGTTCCCCGGGCACCTCTCTGACACACGCTCCTCCCAAGGCAGCTACTGTTCCCCGGGCACCTCTCTGACACACGCTCCTCCCAAGGCAGCTACTGTTCCCCGGGCACCTCTCTGACACACGCTCCTCCCAAGGCAGCTGCTGTTCCCCGGGCACCTCTCTGACACACGCTCCTCCCAAGGCAGCTACTGTTCCCCGGGCACCTCTCTGACACACGCTCCTCCCAAGGCAGCTGCTGTTCCCCGGGCACCTCTCTGACACACGCTCCTCCCAAGGCAGCTACTGTTCCCCAGGCACCTCTCTGACACACGCTCCTCCCAAGGCAGCTGCTGTTCCCCGGGCACCTCTCTGACACACGCTCCTCCCAAGGCAGCTGCTGTTCCCCGGGCACCTCTCTGACACACGCTCCTCCCAAGGCAGCTACTGTTCCCCGGGCACCTCTCTGACAAACGCTCCTCCCAAGGCAGCTACTGTTCCCCGGGCACCTCTCTGACACACGCTCCTCCCAAGGCAGCTACTGTTCCCCGGGCACCTCTCTGACACACGCTCCTCCCAAGGCAGCTACTGTTCCCCGGGCACCTCTCTGACACACGCTCCTCCCAAGGCAGCTACTGTTCCCCGGGCACCTCTCTGACACACGCTCCTCCCAAGGCAGCTGCTGTTCCCCGGGCACCTCTCTGACACACGCTCCTCCCAAGGCAGCTACTGTTCCCCAGGCACCTCTCTGACACACGCTCCTCCCAAGGCAGCTGCTGTTCCCCGGGCACCTCTCTGACACACGCTCCTCCCAAGGCAGCTACTGTTCCCCGGGCACCTCTCTGACACACGCTCCTCCCAAGGCAGCTACTGTTCCCCAGGCACCTCTCTGACACACGCTCCTCCCAAGGCAGCTGCTGTTCCCCTGGCACCTCTCTGACACACGCTCCTCCCAAGGCAGCTGCTGTTCCCCGGGCACCTCTCTGACACACGCTCCTCCCAAGGCAGCTACTGTTCCCCGGGCACCTCTCTGACACACGCTCCTCCCAAGGCAGCTACTGTTCCCCGGGCACCGATGACGTGGATGTGGATTAAGGCAGCCCTCCGCACTTCTCTGATTCAGAGGGGTTGGGTTAAATGTGGGAGACACATTTCAGTTGAATGTATTCAGTTGTACAACTGACTAGGTATCCCCCTGCTCTGACTCTGAAGTCTGTGACTGTGTAAGTTTCCATTCCAATGTGTGAATCCCCAGAGCCTTGACATATATTACATGCTGTTGCATAATCCACAGAGGAAATAACTAAACACTCTCCACTGCTGTGAGTCTCTCAGTAATGTGACTCTGTGACTGGGAGGCAGGCCGTTCCCACAGCAGGAGCCTGTTCTCTCAACGCACTCACACACTGACCACTTATGGATTGAATTGGTACTGCAAGCATTACAAGGTACAATGTGACAAATAGGTGGTAAGATGATCATATAGGGCTACTGTCTCTTGAGAACTAAGCGGTATATAATAAAAAAGACGTTGGTTGAATTGTATATATTTTTCCTACACCATAAGCCCTTTTAATGTTCAATGGAAACCGTTCAAGTTGGATTACTTCTAACCGAGTTAGAATTCAGGCAACTCCCCCGTTTCTAGACATTTACAGCACATCTCCTTTAATGCCAACTATAGCAGAGTGCAAGCTGATGGGGTGTATGGCCTGGTAAAGGCCTAGCGTTTCCCTACTGTATGACTCTGGGATGTGTCTTTCTAACTCGTTGGTCCTACATAGCCTATGTACAAAGAAGATGCTTCATCAATTTGAAATTGATCTGTGTGACTCTCTCTCACTCAATCTGTCTCTCTTGCTCTCACTCTCTCGCTCTCACTCACTATCTCTCTCCCTCAATCTGTCTCTCTCACAGACCGTCAGGACCTGGAGGAACCCTCTAAGGTCGACCAGCTCCAGGAGCCTCTACTGGAAGCTCTGAAGATCTACGTGAGGAAGAGGAGGCCTAGCAAGCCACACATGTTCCCCAAGACCCTGATGAAGATCACTGACCTCCGCAGCATCAGCGCCAAAGGTACAGACATCACAGAGACTAATACACTAATAAAACTGAGTAGAAATGAGCACACTATAGATTCAATAGCAGTTCAGTAGGAGAACTTTGTACACAGATGCCCTGTAACATCATTTTGCAATACGTTTGTTTTGCAATATGTCCTTTCCTCTCCCTCCAGGTGCGGAGCGGGTCATCTCACTGAAGATGGAGATCCCTGGCTCCATGCCTCCTCTGATCCAGGAGATGCTGGAGAACTCAGAGGGCCAAGACGGCCAGAGCAGCACCGAGGGCGAGGACGGCAGCAGCCCCAAGAAGGGAATCCCTAAGGGGGGTAAACCCTGCCCTGTGTCCACTGACCCTGACCCAGATGCTTCAGACAGTGACGGGCCCATAGCGGCCCCCAAGGAGGAGGAAGAAGAGGACCCCTAGGTACCCGTGGAACTCAGGGGCCTCTCAGACTGACACTCTCTCTCGCTGACATTCCTTTGCAAAAAAAAACCAACTGAAAATAGGTCAACCGCATAGTGGACCCCTCCTTCTCCCCTCTCCTCTCCTCCTCCCCTCAGGCCGTTGGTCCCTTAGCGAACCACCACCACCTTTGCTTGTTCTTATGTTATCCTTTACGTTTGTTTTTTCCTTCTCTCTCTTTATCACTTTATTTTCCCTTAAAAAAGGACCAGTGGTTGGTTTGTGTATAATTCTACATTTATTGAGCTCTTATTTTGGCGTTGTGTCTCGGGGACTAGGGTGTGATTGGTTGAGTTGGGTTTGACCTCGCCCGGCCACGCCCACTTACTTGTTGTACACAAAGGTCATAGGTCATCCTCCTCAGGTCTCCTGTATAAATTCATCCCTGCATGATGGACTCGACAAGTTTAATATGTAGTTTTAATCTTTCTTTCTCTCCCTCTGTCTCTCTCTCTCTGTCTCTATCTCTCTCTCTCTCCCTCTGTCTCTCTCTCTCTGTCTCTCTCCCTCTCTCTGTCTCTCTCCCTCTCTCTGTCTCTCCCTCTGTCTCTCTCCCTCTCTCTCCCTGTCTCTCCCTCTGTCTCACATTGTTGGAATACATTGTATATACCATTGTATGGTTAGAAATCTGTCTGTTTCTATGATGAATTTTGTGGTGCTTTTTCCATTGTCTTAAATATTATTGTTTGATGCGAAACAGTACATACATGACAAGGTTCAAAGGGGGGCTAAAATGTAAAGTCCTTTACAAAAACAGTTATATAGACTGTTCTTGCATATAGACAGTATGGAAGACTAATACTTTATATTTGTTCCTCTATTTAAAGCTGTTTTTTGTTTTGTCTTTTATAACTCATTATGTTGACGTCTCCATCAGTGTACATTACATCACCATAAAGCCAGAGTGCTGGAGGTTTCTCTCCCGTGTCAGTGGCTGCATCTCTTCAGCTGCTTCCACAGACTGTAGAGGCCATAGATATACAATGACTAGATTGAATCTAGATAAACTATTACCAGATTGGATCTGTCTATCACAGATAACAGGCTGTAATGTAATGTACAGGGCTTCTGAGGCTAAAAGGCTTCTGAGATTTTATCATTAAATGACATTCCCAGAGAGAAACCAAGCAGTCTTAACAAGTGAAATCTCTGGATAAAGATAAGGGTTAAGCGACTCTTAATTGACAAAGACTTTCCTTAACCCAAGCTTGCGCCACTGAGAAATGTAGATGTTTTTTTATTTTTATGAATTTGGTTATACATTTGAAGTTTCCTTGCAATTCTCTTGAACATTCTCCACCATCTGTGCAGTTAAATGCATTCTTATTACAGTGTTAAACTGTAAATTACTTATCTGATGCAGATTCAATCTAGTAATTGTACATTAATGGCTGTCAGCAACTACAAGCGTCTGTGCAACACAAAATGCACATTGCGTTCTGGGCCAGGATTACAAGGAGTCCTGTAGGCCCAGAATCACTACCTACCCCTTCTTACATACTTGCATACATAAGTGTCTTGTTTTGGAAGGAAACCACGGGGACATTGCAATTGTTAAAATACATATTCATGACCTAATCGCTCGGCCGGGAAGATTGTACACTAGACTCTAGTAGCCACTGCGCATTCTTAGTTCTAGTCCTACAGAGTGACTGACCGTTGCCTTGCTCCTCCACAAGTCCTGTGCAAAACTACAGTGATGCAAAGGAGATTCTTTACACATGACCCTTAACCCCTGAGACGTGCAGTAATTATAGATAGACAAGCTCGGGTAGCCTTCATTTGGGTTGCAACATCACAGAATGTTCAGATATAAATATATTATGTAAACATGCGCTTCTCTATCATGTAGAATAGGGAATCATGTCAGCTCTAAAACAAGAATATATTTTCCTGAACGTTGCATCTCCTGGACTCAACCCTGCTTTGTGTTTTGGACGGCAGATCCACTAGACAGCTCTTTTTCTCAGGGATGAGGAACGATGTCCCATATCGGCCGCGGACGCAACAGCCGTTCTGATCTTGTAAATATATTCTTAGTAAAGCTGTTTTTCTTTCGAGCCTAAGGGCTAGATTTAGTCCATAGCACTGAAGAGCTGCGGTATACCGCGATTAAAATGTAAAGGCAATGTTCCCACGTTGGCGGAGACTGCATTCACGGTAAACGCTGCATATGTCTGCTCAATCGGAAATTACACTGTTCTTCAGCTCTACGGATTGGATCTAACTCTAAATCACAGATTAGAATTTGGACACTATTTATAAAGTTACTAGCCTAGAATCCACACTGAATATTGCTCTGTTCGTTTCACTGTTGTGAAGTGAAACAGAGTCATATTCAGTGTGGAAGCCAGGCTATAGACAATATCATTTATTCAGATGGTGACCAGTTACTCAACTAGCACAAAGGCAATACTTCTCATAGTACTTATATAAAACTTGAACGTGAATTATATGTAGCCGACATAATGTTAAGGGTGATGGTAATAAACAGTTTTCTTTATCATTCTTAAGGGTAATAATAATTTGGCATAAACTGTTATGGGTGATTATTGAGTCACTCATCTCCGAGGTATAAAGATAGGAAGGTTTTTTATTCTGAATAGAGGCAAACATTTTACCACAAGGGAATAGATGACCACTGTAGTCAGTCAGCTAGAACCAGGGTTGGGGTCAATTCCTGTTGGATTATTTCAGTTTGCTTCCTGAATAGACATGGAATTGACCCCAACCCTGGCTAGAACCTTTCAGAAACAACTCACACATAACCATCTCCTCTCCTCCATATCAACACCACATGTAATACATACATATCTTAAGGGGGAAACAAAACTGTCTCCGTTGTACCATGTTTGAATGTGAATGTGCCGTCCAGGCGTTACATAGGAATGATATGCAGTGTTAAAGGAATACTTACTTCAAAACAGCGTTTTGTCAAATTCACTGCATCTCATTGTATGTATGACAAAAAATCAAATGCTCTCTTTCCCTCTAAGGGAGAGAGGGATGTAGGGGAAAACAATCCTGGTGGCTCATCACAAGAGCAGTGTGGGTGAATCTCAATAGCCTTCCCTACATTCCTCTCCCTTGATGCCACGTCTCCTTCTCAAACCGTGTTGGAGGAAAGGGTGCAGAACCTCAGACCTTCTCCAATGTGTTGTTGAGGTGACGAATCAAGGAAAGACTTCTGAAATTTACCCTGAGTGTCTTTGAAGTTGGAAAACTTATTTCACAGCTGAAGAATGTCTACATCCATCTCCCTAGTGACCTGAGCGCCACCTACAGGCACCAGGTGACACAGCAGGGAACTCAATCCATTCCACAATGCCGAATTTACATTGGTTTCTGTTGAATGTTGTACCGATGTAACTGTTAATATTTACTACTACTATCTCACTGCAGACTTGTTCATGTATTAGATGGTGTGTGTGTGGTGTGCTTTATGTCTCAACTAATGGCAGCTTTAGGCTATCTGACCTCTCAGAGCTTCATCTCATTGCCAGCCCCTCTTGGGTAGCAGCTGCTCACCCCCACATCATTCAGTACCTGAGCATGGGTTCACAATAAGGTTGCAAAATTCCAGAAACCTTCCCCAAATTCCTTTTTTTTGGGAGGGGGGGATCATGGTCGGAGGATTTTTGTAATCAGGAGGTAATAAGCTAAAGGAATTTCCAATGTGGAATTCTTCAATTTGTTCATGGAATTCTTCAAGTTTCCGGAATTTCGAAACCCTAGTTACCCCGATGTCATCGCTAATCAAACAACAGAGCTGCTTTCCCTTCTTCAGTTGGAATGCCAAGCAGCTGTCACTAAATCAATCAACTGACAGAAATTTGGTTAAGTCAATAACGGAATAAGACACAATACGTGTTCCGGAAGGGGGCAACGTACTGAACATTGCAGATAGAAATACACTGAATAGATCTGGCATGACGATTCCATACTCTACAAGTCAGTGGTGTCTGTTCTATGCAACGTATTTCTATATGAATGTTCCACCGCGGTGCCCTACTGAAGGTGGCCCATTATCCAACTATCCAGTAGAAGCATGACTGTGAACCTCAAAAAAATGTACCTTCGAAAGCAACTTTTTTGTTATGCCTGTTCAAAAAGTGTCAATGTTCAAAAGTTTAACATTTTACAAATAATGTATACGATTGCCTTTTTCTCCCCATCGGTATCAGAAAACCTCATTGTCATCATATGCAGTGTTGTATAGTTAGCGTTATTATGAAGAGACATGATCAAATTATGGTTGAGTTTTTCTTAACTTTGTCTTACTGGAGGGCGGGTAGGGCAGCAGGGAGTTGTCATGGTGATTATACATTTACCCAGAACCTCCTGCTGGCCTGGTGGGAAGAGAAAGCAGGAAGTCCTCATAAGGAGCTTTACGGTGAGCTTCTATCTTGTTTTCAATATTGTCTGTTTGTATATTAACAATGCTTTATATGTTCATATACTGTTTAACTTTACCATGAAATGCCCTGGCAAAGTAATAAAAATATATTTATTTTAAAATACATAACGTGTGAACGTGTTATAACCCGAATATTTAGATTTACTGTAACCTCGAAGCCTTGAATACTGTGTGTGTGTGTGTCGTGTTCCTACAGTTCTGCTCTGCAGGAAATAGAGTTAAGTCAATTAAGAAAATCTTACAGAAAACCCAACAGCCTGAGAATAATTTACATTTCATTGTTTACTTCCAAGTTCATGTTCAAAAAGGTACATAGTCTCTTTTTTACTTTTTAACAGTTAAAATGTGCTGAAGCACCGCGTTCCTAACTTCTAAAAGCTGCTTAGGACAAATACAGAACATTTCCATGGTAATAATAATAATTTAAAAAACAAAATTGTTTTGTATGTATAATAAAAAGTGTAAAACACCTACACAGTAGAAAGCATTAAACATCACCATTAAAATTAAGGGGGTGGGGGGGGGGGGGGGGGGGGGGAATGTACAAAAGTCTTGTGGACACAGTATTTCAACCAGTGTGTGTCTGGTCCTGGTTGAATACTTCAAAACTAAATTCTTCCTTCCTACGTTGAAATAATCACATGATATTTAAACATGACTGGATATTTATACAACCACTGCCTACACCTATCCCACCTCTCAGATGATTTCTTCTAGAAAGTGAAGGAAGGATGCATGTTAAAATTACTCAAGCGGTGTGTGTGCAAATGGCTGTTTAAAAACCCATCCTTCCTGATTTCATCAAGGTGATCACAGATCATAATTGATTGGATAGGTGACAGCATGGGGTACCAACCAATTACTTTCCCTAGTCCAACCAATGAAGATCTGTGATTACTTCAAGGGAGGGAGGAAGCATTGGAACAGAACAGAGCCTGTGTGGGAGGGATTCCATAGTCTAGTCGAACATGTCGTACTGATCGTCGTCTGACGCTGACTCAGCAAAGTACTTCACTTCCTTCTTGGCACTGCTTCTGCACGGTCGGTCTTGGGATGCCGTGCCGGATTGGCTGAAACGGTTGGAGTGTACATCATCATCATCTGACATGGGGGATGGGGTCACGGCTGCTTTCTTTGACGGTTTCTACACAGGGAGAAGACGAGAAGACTAAGTATCTTGTTGTATGGAAGTCTTCGATTTTTTTGTATCTTCTAATATCCTATATGATTCAATGACACACACAGACACACTCTCTTACTCTGCTGGTAGGGGCTTTGGATGTTTTCCCAGGAGTCTTCTTGGGACTGAAATCATCCTCTTCAGATTCAGACTGCTTCCTCTTCCTCCCTCCGCCTTTACCTACACAGGTAAGGAAAAACACTTTTTATAGTCAGTTTACACTTGTCAATCTTTTCTATTCATAGAGAAATAGAGGTTAAGTTTACTGACTCTGCACTGGTCATTGTGAGGTAAGCCTGTACCTTTGAGGGGTGTTGCAGGCTTCTTGGAGCCGGTATCTGAGTCGGAGTCCCAAACGGACGTGTCCAACTTCTGTTTTGGTGGCTCTTTGGGTACTGGTGCTTTCCTGGGTTTGGGAGCTGCATCCGAAGGCTTCTTCACTGTTGTGGGTAACAGAGAGTGAGCCAATCAATAATAACAAGGATCTCAGCAAGACACCATGTCTGCGTCTAAAAAGGCACCCTATTCCCTATATAGTACACTTTATTCAGCAGCAGCAACATTATCAGTATCTTTTTAACCCTCCTTGGTAGTGAGATTTGTAAGAGGGATTTCTGGCATATCTGGCATTACTCATCTCATATGTATATACTGTATTCTATACTATTCTAACTGTATCTCTGTCCGTTCCACTCTGACATCGCTCGTCCATATGTATATAGTCTTAATTCATTCCTACTTAGATTTGTGTGTATTGGGTATATGTTGGGTAATTTGTTAGATATTACTGCACTGTCGGAGTTGGAAGCACAAGCATTTTGCTACACCCGCAATAACATCTGCTAATCACGTGCATGTGACCAATAAAATGTGATTTGATTTGAGATTTGCATTAGTGTTCCCTCTAGCGGCAGATGTGGGTGTTACCAAAGTCAGAAATTGTAATGTAATAGCGGTCATACAACATCATACAAATTGGAGGATGTATAGTATCATACGTGTTGGAGGACGTATAGTATTATACGTCTTGCTCTGAGACCAGGCTGCTTGTTGTGTCATAATGTCAAAGGAAAGGAGAATTTTGCCTAGAATGTCATGAGAATTAGGTTAAGGTTAGGAAAAAGGTCAGGGGGAAGGTTAACTAAAATGCTAGTTGTCTCCGACACGACTCGAACACGCAACCTCTCGATCGCGGTATACGCCCACCCATCCTCCCTGACAAACCTTCCCTATTGTTCTGTCTTAAGTAAGCAGCCCATTATTTAATTTGAAATGTAAGAAGAACTTAATGAAGGTACACAAATGTACGTCTGTTTAATGTGGCCAGGCTGTAGATACATATTTGGCTTTGTGTGTTACCTTTCTTAGCTGGGACAGGTTTGTCGAAGACAGAGCTGCTGGAGTATGAGAAGGCCTTGTCTTCCTCGCCACTGTCCAACTTCAGATCGTCTGGAAGAGAAGAGTAACAGACATTATCCCTCAGATGAACGCAGGGACTAGGAGCTTATGTACAGACAAAGTCCTTTTTCATAGACAAACACACAAGACAGGAAATAAAAACAAGAAATATACATCTAAACTTTTACTAAAGAAAGTACAAGACGAGGCAAACATGCTGCGCTTGCTGTGTGAACTCACCACTGTCATTGCTCTTTTCAGAGGAGCAGGCTGATTTGGAGGAGGAGAATATACTCTCTGGTTCCTTCTTCTTCTTTGCTGGTGAGACGGTGGTGGTGGTCTGTTTGGGCGGGGGGAAGATATCTTCATCATCATTGCTGTGGTCGTTGTATCGGTCTTTAGTTTCGGAGGAGGCAGTGAAGTCGTCTTTGCAGGGCCGGGCTGGCAAGGATGCAGCATCATCATCATCCTCTTCCTCTCCTCCATCCTCTTCTTCACTGAAGTCAAATGTGTACTTGGGCTTGGCCGCTGAGGAACAGACAAAGTTCATTATAAATGTGGGTGTGTTTTGAATCACATGTTGCAGTTTGATTGATTTGTAATGATTTCTGAAAGGCAGCATGTCCTAATACCCCACTACTAGTGATAAGGAAGAGCTACAGAGTTCAAAGTGTGAGTCAAATCAGTGTTTTGAGAGCTGAGAACCGTAGAATAACCTCCCCTATTGCATATGGATTGCGTCACGCTGCTGTCAGACTTCAGGCTCATCAAGCCAGGGAGAACCAGACTTTCAGACTTTCAAAGAGCTGATGGAGTTTCAAGTTATAGTCACCCCAGGTGACAGACAGCATAGTGTGTAGAATGACAATGAGGCAAAACTATTATGTTCGAATTAGCAAGGCCAGAGAGTTTTCTGACCACGTGACCTGCAAAGGGAAAGGATCACTGCCGTTACATTGCTTTCTAACCAAGGAGCGTGAATTGAGAAGCGAACGGGTAGAGAGGATATCCATCAACACTTGGAGGACAAATGGAATTAAATAAAAAAGCGTCTTTATTGCAAAAAGTAGAACCAAGGCGTTTGGTCTTTCGGATTTTTACAGAAATAAGAATGAGGCTCTTAAACATTTCAAAATGGCCTCAAGTACCAATCACAAAGAATATGCAATTAAAAACATGATAAGTTGATGATTGGTTAAAACAGCTGGGAAAAAACAACCAATCGACTACGTGACTGGACCAGGAAAAACTCTAGGCCAAGTTAATCTCTCGTAGACAGATCTATGTAAACATAACTGGTACAGTACAATCTGTCGTGAAGGAATGGGACGAGCAGCAGTAGTTTCGGTGTCATTACTGGCATCTTTCCAATTTCGGAAGGGGAGGTGACATTCGGCCTGTAACTTGCAAAGTGAGAGAGAGAGCTACTTGTTCCGCTTCTGTTCCTCGTTCTAGCATCTCTTCAGCTCTTCTCTTAATAGGTATAGACCCAGAACTTAAGTCGAGCAGCTGACCAATTACGCAAGACTTTGGTTTAACCGAGATTAGGGCCCAGTTAACTACTGTTAACTGCTGTGATCAGGAAAAATGCCTGTCCCTAGTTCTAACAGGACAGTGAACACGACGAAAACACCCCAAAACAGAGTGAAAAAGGAAGCTACTGTCTGAACTTATCCAACAAAAACCACTCTGTTTTAATGGTGTGTCCTAATGAACACAAGCCAGTAGGTAAGTGGTTACCTGAGGCCCGTTGTGACTTGGTGTCTCGGGGGATGACTACAGGTTCACTGTCCTCCAGGTCGCTCTCTGATTTGGACTCGTCCTCCGACCAGGGGTTACGTTTCTTCACCTTCTTACCAGACGATCCTTTTGGTGTGGGGGGTTTCCTGGATCTGGGAGTACCTGGTATAGAGAACATTTATTCCTTCACATTTCAGGTCTTTTATTTAATAGCCATGAAGTGTGATTAAAAGAAATGAGTGCCAAAGTTTCCTCTAGTGGTAGCACTTCTGAGTCCCAACTACGAATTGCCCCAAGAGGTGGGGATACAATCCTTGGGTCCACCACCTACCTGTCTATCCCTCTCATCTGTCTCCCCCAATTCATGACTGAAGCCCAAAAAGATGACAGACACATGAAAGGAGAATGGAACATCTGCTGACCTGGCTCCTTCTTCTCCTGTTTGACCCGGGGGGCCTTGGGCTTGGCTGGGGTTGGGGCTGGTGTATTAGAGGAGGAGTTGAGGGAGTTCTCCCCTGTTCCCCCGTCTGACCCCAGCACTCCCATCTCATCATCAAACTCCAGCTTCATCAACAGGTCCGCGTCACCCTGAGAGGCCAACACACACACACACACATCATGTGTAATGCCTGAAAACACACAGAGACCAATGCAAACAATGCTGAGCTATGACGGAGGTATACAGTTGAACTAAGCTCATACGGCACTGGGTATAAATCATCATCTTCAATGGTTGGAATTGTCTGGAAACATTACAGACTGGACCTTTAATAATGAAGCATAGAGAGGATCCATCTCAAATATGACATGTTTTACCTTCTTCTTCTTGGTCATCTTCTTGGAGGCGTCAGTCTTCATGGCCTGTGTGATGGTGGGTACAACCCTGCGGCCGTACGGCGATGGCAACGTTTCCTCCAGGTGGAGTTTCTTCACCTTGGGCTTGCCCACCTTGCCCTTCACCAGCTTGGTACCTTTACCTGCACTCATGTCTGCCTGCTCCTGGGCCTCGATTTTCTGTCACATGCACAGGGAGAGAATACACCTCAGTCACTTTTTGTAAATGGGTGAAGTCACTTGTACTGAGGTGATGGTTTATAGTGAAAGGAGATAAAAGCCAAACATTTACGAATAGATCTGCCGTCAGTAAAGCCTGGAGAAAGAACTCTTGAGATTACCCGACTTCTCCCCAACAAAAGCAGTCTCGCACAAGTAGGTATAAATGACAGTAGTCCCTTCTTAAGCAGTGACTCAGATGAGTGACTCTGCTGCACGTAGTGCTGGTACCACTCACATCCAGTTCTTCAATGAAGACAGCCAGGTCTTCCTTCCACAGATCCTCAGGAGACTTCCTCTCCAGCTCATTCAACTGTCCGTTCTGTTGAACAACTCAGTTGATGAAAGACATGGTGCTAGTAACACAGAGCGTGTGGGTTCATTTCCCTCCGCGATCACATACACATATTAAAAAAGTACTGATATTCACACCATATGCTCCAAGAACAAAACACACACAACTGTTCAAAGAGACACTCAGCCCTTGACTACTTGTGTAATGTTGCTGCAAATGAATAGCCCTTTGGGGACGATAAAGATCTATTGAATAGAATTGCAAGTCTTTGACAGTCAGGTGTCTACACCCTTCCTCTCTGAGTCAGTACCTTGCTGTCTCTCTGTCGGAGCAGCTCGTCCACCTTCTCCTTGGACAGGCACCACAGAGGCATGTTGAGGATGTAGTTGAAGTTTGGTCCCGACAACGACACAGAGTCCACAGAGCCGTCACTGTCATTACCGTCACGATCGTCCTCCTCCAGAGCCTATAGCGAGAGACCAGGAACATGTCCAATCAGAATACAGGGTGTTGAAGCGTCAAGCGGTCTCAGCCAGTCACAGGGCTGAATGGTGGACAGTGGCAGGATGCTAACAGTACCTTTTCCTGTGCTTTGGTCCATGCTGCCACGGGGTCCGACTCAAAGCCGTTCTGCACCATCATCCTGATCAGATCCCTCTTAGACTTGTTCTCTATAGACAAACAACATTAATATAGCAGTACTCTAGTACCAAATTGCCAATTGAAATAAATATTGAGGGAGAGACAGAGGGAGAGGCAGAGACAGAGGCAGAGACAGAGGGAGAGGCAGAGGGAGAGGCAGAGGGAGAGACAGAGGGAGAGGCAGAGGGAGAGACAGAGGGAGAGACAGGGAGAGACAGGGAGAGACAGAGGGAGAGACAGAGGGAGAGGGAGAGGCAGAGGGAGAGACAGAGGGAGAGACAGAGGGAGAGGCAGAGGGAGAGACAGAGGGAGAGACAGAGGGAGAGACAGAGGGAGAGACAGAGGGAGAGACAGAGGGAGAGACAGAGGGAGAGACAGAGGGAGAGACAGAAGGAGAGGCAGAGGGAGAGACAGAGGGAGAGACAGAGGGAGAGACAGAGGGAGAGGCAGAGGGAGAGACAGAGGGAGAGACAGAGGGAGAGACAGAGGGAGAGGCAGAGGGAGAGGCAGAGGGAGAGGCAGAGGGAGAGACAGAGGGAGAGACAGAGGGAGAGACAGAAGGAGAGGCAGAGGGAGAGACAGAGGGAGAGACAGAGGGAGAGACAGAGGGAGAGGCAGAGGGAGAGACAGAGGGAGAGGCAGAGGGAGAGGCAGAGGGAGAGACAGAGGGAGAGACAGAGGGAGAGACAGAGGGAGAGACAGAGGGAGAGGCAGAGGGAGAGACAGAGGGAGAGACAGAGGGAGAGACAGAGGGAGAGAGAGGGAGAGACAGAAGGAGAGGCAGAGGGAGAGACAGAGGGAGAGACAGAGGGAGAGACAGAAGGAGAGACAGAGGGAGAGACAGAGGGAGAGACAGAGGGAGAGACAGAGACAGAGGCAGAGGGAGAGAGAGAGACAGAGGCAGAGACAGAGGCAGAGGGAGAGAGAGAGACAGAGACAGAGGCAGAGGGAGAGACAGAGGGAGAGGCAGAGGGAGAGGCAGAGGGAGAGGCAGAGGGAGAGACAGAGGGAGAGGCAGAGGGAGAGACAGAGGGAGAGGCAGAGGGAGAGACAGAGGGAGAGACAGAGGGAGAGACAGAGGGAGAGACAGAGGGAGAGGCAGAGGGAGAGACAGAGGGAGAGGCAGAGGGAGAGGCAGAGGGAGAGACAGAGGGAGAGGCAGAGGGAGAGACAGAGGGAGAGGCAGAGGGAGAGACAGAGGGAGAGGCAGAGGGAGAGACAGAGGGAGAGACAGAGGGAGAGGCAGAGGGAGAGACAGAGGGAGAGACAGAGGGAGAGACAGAGGGAGAGACAGAAGGAGAGGCAGAGGGAGAGACAGAGGGAGAGACAGAGGGAGAGACAGAAGGAGAGACAGAGGGAGAGACAGAGGGAGAGACAGAGGGAGAGACAGAGACAGAGGCAGACGGAGAGAGAGAGACAGAGGCAGAGACAGAGGCAGAGACAGAGGCAGAGGGAGAGGCAGAGGGAGAGGCAGAGGGAGAGGCAGAGGGAGAGGCAGAGGGAGAGACAGAGGGAGAGACAGAGGGAGAGACAGAGGGAGAGACAGAGGGAGAGACAGAGGGAGAGACAGAGGGAGAGGCAGAGGGAGAGGCAGAGGGAGAGGCAGAGGGAGAGGCAGAGGGAGAGACAGAGGGAGAGGCAGAGGGAGAGGCAGAGGGAGAGGGAGAGGCAGAGGGAGAGACAGAGGGAGAGACAGAGGGAGAGACAGAGGGAGAGGCAGAGGGAGAGGCAGAGGGAGAGGCAGAGGGAGAGGCAGATGGAGAGACAGAGGGAGAGGCAGAGGGAGAGGCAGAGGGAGAGACAGAGGGAGAGACAGAGGGAGAGACAGAGGGAGAGACAGAGGGAGAGACAGAGGGAGAGACAGAGGGAGAGACAGAGGGAGAGGCAGAGGGAGAGACAGAGGGAGAGGCAGAGGGAGAGGCAGAGGGAGAGACAGAGGGAGAGGCAGAGGGAGAGACAGAGGGAGAGGCAGAGGGAGAGGCAGAGGGAGAGGCAGAGGGAGAGACAGAGGGAGAGACAGAGGGAGAGACAGAGGGAGAGACAGAGGGAGAGGCAGAGGGAGAGGCAGAGGGAGAGACAGAGGGAGAGACAGAGGGAGAGACAGAGGGAGAGACAGAGGGGGAGACAGAGGGAGAGGCAGAGGGAGAGGCAGAGGGAGAGACAGAGGGAGAGGCAGAGGGAGAGGCAGAGGGAGAGACAGAGGGAGAGACAGAGGGAGAGGCAGAGGGAGAGGCAGAGGGAGAGGCAGAGGGAGAGACAGAGGGAGAGACAGAGGGAGAGACAGAGGGAGAGGCAGAGGGAGAGGCAGAGGGAGAGGCAGAGGGAGAGACAGAGGGAGAGACAGAGGGAGAGACAGAGGGAGAGACAGAGGGAGAGACAGAGGGAGAGACAGAGGGAGAGGCAGAGGGAGAGACAGAGGGAGAGGCAGAGGGAGAGGCAGAGGGAGAGGCAGAGGGAGAGGCAGAGGGAGAGGCAGAGGGAGAGACAGAGGGAGAGGCAGAGGGAGAGGCAGAGGGAGAGGCAGAGGGAGAGACAGAGGGAGAGACAGAGGGAGAGACAGAGGGAGAGGCAGAGGGAGAGACAGAGGGAGAGGCAGAGGGAGAGACAGAGGGAGAGACAGAGGGAGAGACAGAGGGAGAGACAGAGGGAGAGACAGAGGGAGAGGCAGAGGGAGAGGCAGAGGGAGAGACAGAGGGAGAGACAGAGGGAGAGACAGAGGGAGAGACAGAGGGAGAGGCAGAGGGAGAGACAGAGGGAGAGGCAGAGGGAGAGGCAGAGGGAGAGACAGAGGGAGAGGCAGAGGGAGAGACAGAGGGAGAGGCAGAGGGAGAGACAGAGGGAGAGACAGAGGGAGAGACAGAGGGAGAGACAGAGGGAGAGACAGAGGGAGAGGCAGAGGGAGAGGCAGAGGGAGAGGCAGAGGGAGAGACAGAGGGAGAGACAGAGGGAGAGACAGAGGGAGAGACAGAGGGAGAGACAGAGGGAGAGACAGAGGGAGAGACAGAAGGAGAGACAGAGGGAGAGGCAGAGGGAGAGACAGAGGGAGAGACAGAGGGAGAGACAGAGGGAGAGACAGAGGGAGAGGCAGAGGGAGAGACAGAGGGAGAGACAGAGGGAGAGACAGAGGGAGAGGCAGAGGGAGAGGCAGAGGGAGAGGCAGAGGGAGAGACAGAGGGAGAGACAGAGGGAGAGACAGAAGGAGACAGAGGGAGAGACAGAGGGAGAGACAGAGGGAGAGACAGAGGGAGAGACAGAGGGAGAGACAGAGGGAGAGGCAGAGGGAGAGGCAGAGGGAGAGACAGAGGGAGAGACAGAGGGAGAGACAGAGGGAGAGACAGAGGGAGAGACAGAGGGAGAGACAGAGGGAGAGACAGAGGGAGAGACAGAGGGAGAGACAGAGGGAGAGACAGAGGGAGAGGCAGAGGGAGAGGCAGAGGGAGAGACAGAGGGAGAGACAGAGGGAGAGGCAGAGGGAGAGACAGAGGGAGAGACAGAGGGAGAGGCAGAGGGAGAGACAGAGGGAGAGACAGAGGGAGAGCGATGCAGGTAAAATTCTCACCGATTGTGATCTTTCCTTCAATCTTCTCCAGTACAAATCGTGCCTGATTGGACAGTTTGGAAGCCTCCGCCCCCAGGCTCCCCACTAGCCAATCCTTCCTCAGCTTGTAGTAGTGCAACCGCAGCTCAAAGAACTCCTTGAGAATGTCCTGGACCGAGTCATACCTCTTCAGACAGCCCATGTGGTCAAACAACACCTGAGGGGAGAACAACTACTTTAGATAGTTCTCCTTTCCAAAACAGGTTTAAAACCATGAAACACCTCAAAATGGTTTTCCCTTTTTAGATCATAGACTCATTCCAAAGAATCCCGTCATCTGGACAGATGTGATTCCTATAATAGGAGAGCACTTCATCCAAAGAGGTGTGTATAATGAATAAACAGTGGGAGTCAATACAGCTATAAGCTCAACTCAAATACAGGGTCATATTCATTAGAGTAAACCGATTTGCTACGGATAATGAAACCCAGGCATTTATTATTGAAGAAGCTCAGGTAGTTTCTTCCTGTTTCAGTCCGTTTTCTTCTGTTTGGTGTCAAGTGAATAGGACCCAGATTTGAGGAGGGGTACTAACCATGGAGTTGCAGGTGAGGCTGGACTGTAGCTTGAAGACTTTGTGTAGTCCAGCAGCCTCGGCCTGGGCCAGCTTCTCCTCTGACATGCGGACCACAAACTTGACGGTTTGGTCCGTGTGGTACTCCTTATAGTCATTAATCAGAGCTGGAGTCTTGTCTGTCCCCTGGAGCATGGGCTCTAGTACCGACTCTTTGTAGGCCTGGAGGGAGGGAGGAGAGAGGAGGGGAGAGAGAGAGAAGAGTGAGAGAGGAGGGGGGAGGAGAGAGAGAGAAAGAAGGGCAGGAGGAGAGAGAGAACAGAGTCCATTACAAGAACTAACAAACACAACATCGCAGCATAGAAACAAAAGTTCAACATCTCCTTCATTCATTCCGTCAAAGCAGCTAGACGACCAGAAGTGCTGGACAGGTGTGATATATCCTGTCCTTAGCAATAGTGTACCTGTGTCCAGGTGCGAACGGGCAGCTCAGTGATCTCAATGGTGTTCTTGTCCAGGACAGAGATCTCTCCACTGACCATGTACTGGTTCTGACCCAACTCATGGATCACGCCTTTAAAGTTCTTATAGCTGGGCAGCTGGGAAAGGAGAGACATAGGAATATTCAGTCATTATGATAAATGACTTACTCATAACATGATTAACACAAATCTTGATTATCGTTCCCAGCGGTGGACCTGCTGAAGTTCTGGATAACCAACAGCAGACACAGAAAGTTGGTGGTTTATCCAGTTCTATCAAAAAATGTTTTTAGATCCAAAATGACAATTGATTTAGCTCAAGGTTTTAATGTATAATGGTATCAATCTACAAAAATATTAATCGGAGTTGATATGCTTTAAGCAATTAAATCCTAAAACCAAATGGACAATAGCGCTGCTTGTGTGTCCACAACAAATTTCCCCCCTGGGACAATAAAGTTGATCTTATCTTATGTAATGAAATACGTTTGAAAGTTGTAAATGTTCACCATGGGCAGAGGGTCCTGCATGTTGAGCATGCGGTACAGGTTGTTGACTATCTCTCTGTGGTCGTAGTTGGGGATCTTGCAGGCCCAGCCCGTCCCGATGCCCTCGGCCCCGTTCACCAGCACCAGAGGGAGGATGGGGATGTACCACTCTGGCTCCACCTTTTGGTTGTCATCGAACAGGAACTTCAGCAGGCTGGAGTCCATCGCTGGGAACAACATCTTGGCCAGGGGACTGAGGAAGTGACATTACTTCATAATAAATACATTTTTAAAGCATTTTGAGTTTTAATGTGTTTTATGAAAGGTGATGTATAAACAAAGTTTACATGAAATGTATCATTAACCTTTTTTTAAATCAAGCAGGTATGACTGCACTTCAGGATGGCACAATGGCCCATACAAATCATTCAACAAGTAGACCAATCAAATAGCTAGCACAAATCTGTTTTGACCCTCGGAGGCATTACCTGAGCATGGTGAAGATGTAACGGGGGCTGGCAGCATCCTTACCCCCGTTTATGCGGGTACCAAACTGACCCAGCGGCTGCAGGATGTTGACGTTGTTGCTGCCCACAAAGTTCTGGGCCAAGTTCACAATCGTCATCAACAGGGATTGCTGATCACACACAAACAGAGGAACACATGTCAAAACAGTGTTGTTGTGGGAAACACAAAGTCTCTTCAGACAGTATTGATTTAAAGTGGAAGATAGCTCTCTAAGTATATTTCATCAGTGGTGTAAAGTACTTAAGTAAATATACTTTAAAGTACTACTTATGTAGTTTTTTGGGGTATCTGTACTTTACTTTAATATTAATATATTTTGACAACTTTTACTTCACTACATTCCTAAAGAACATCATTTACTTTTTACACCATACATTTTCCCTGACATCTAAAAGTACTCGTTACATTTACAATTTTTAGCAGGAGAGGAAAAGGGTCCAATTTCACACAATTATCAAGAGAAAATCCCTCATCAACCCTACTGCCTCCAATGATTAATGTCTGAGTGTTGGAGCGTGCCCAAGGCTTTCCGTAAATAAATAAAAAACAAGAAAATGGTGCCATCTGGTTTGCTTAATATAAGGAATTTGAAATGATTTGTACTTTAAATAATTTACTTTAGATACTTAAGTATATTTTAGCAATTACATTTACTTTTGATACTTAAGTATATTTCAAACCAAATACTTTTAGATTTTTACTCAAGTAGTATTTTACTGGGTCACTCACTTTTACTTGAGTCATTTTTTATTAAGGTATCTTTACTTTTACTCAAGTATGATGATTGGGTACTTTTCCACCACTTTATTTCATATATCTCAGTAAGTATATTTCATATATCTCAGTAAGTATATTTCATATATCTCAGTAAGTTAATTTCATATATCTCAGTAAGTTTATTTCATATATCTCAGTAAGTATATTTCCTATAGATCAGTAAGTACACTGCTCAAAAAAATAAAGGGAACACTTAAACAGCACAATGTAACTCCAAGTCAATCACACTTCTGTGAAATCAAACTGTCCACTTAGGAAGCAACACTGATTGACAATAAATTTCACATGCTGTTGTGCAAATGGAATAGACTAAAGGTGGAAATTAAAGGCAATTAGCAAGACACCCTCAATAATGGAGTGATTCTGCAGGTGGTGACCACAGACCACTTCTCAGTTCCTATGCTTCCTGGCTGATGTTTTGGTCACTTTTGAATGCTGGCGGTGCTCTCACTCTAGTGGTAGCATGAGACGGAGTCTACAACCCACACAAGTGGCTCAGGTAGTGCAGCTCATCCAGGATGGCACATCAATGCGAGCTGTGGCAAAAAGGTTTGCTGTGTCTGTCAGCGTAGTGTCCAGAGCATGCAGGCGCTACCAGGAGACAGACCAGTACATCAGGAGACGTGGAGGAGGCCGTAGGAGGGCAACAAACCAGCAGCAAGACCGCTACCTCCGCCTTTGAGCAGGAGGAGCACTGCCAGAGCCCTGCAAAATGACCTCCAGCAGGCCACAAATGTGCATGTGTCTGCTCAAACGGTCAGAAACAGACTCCATGAGGGTGGTATGAGGGCCCGACGTCCACAGGTGGGGGTTGTGCTTACAGCCCAACACCGTGCAGGACGTTTGGCATTTGCCAGAGAACACCAAGATTGGCAAATTCGCCACTGGCGCCCTGTGCTCTTCACAGATGAAAGCAGGTTCACACTGAGCACATGAGACAGACGTGTCAGAGTCTGGAGACGCCGGGAGAACGTTCTGCTGCCTGCAACATCCTCCAGCATGACCGGTTTGGCGGTGGGTCAGTCATGGGGTGGGGTAGCATTTCTTTGTGGGGCCGCACAGCCCTCCATGTGCTCGCCAGAGGTAGCCTGACTGCCATTAGGTACCGAGATGAGATCCTCAGACCCCTTGTGAGACCATATGCTGACACATGCACATTCGTGGCCTGCTGGAGGTCATTTTACAGGGCTCTGGCAGTGCTCCTCATTGCACAAAGGCGGAGGTAGCGGTTTTGCTGCTGGGTTGTTGCCCTCCTACGGCCTCCTCCACGTCTCCTGATGTACTGGCCTGTCTCCTGGTAGCGCCTCCATGCTCTGGACACTACGCTGACAGACACAGCAAACCTTCTTGCCACAGCTCGCATTGATGTGCCATCCTGGATGAGCTGCACTACCTGAGCCACTTGTGTGGGTTGTAGACTCCGTCTCATGCTACCACTAGAGTGAAAGCACCGCCAGCATTCAAAAGTGACCAAAACATCAGCCAGGAAGCATAGGAACTGAGAAGTGGTCTGTGGTCACCACGTGCAGAATCACTCCTTTATTGGGGGTGTCTTGCTAATTGCCTATAATTTCCACCTTTTGTCTATTCCATTTGCACAACAGCATGTGAAATTTATTGTCAATCAGTGTTGCTTCCTAAGTGGACAGTTTGATTTCACAGAAGTGTGGTTGACTTGGAGTTACATTGTGTTGTTTAAGTGTTCCCTTTATTTTTTTGAGCAGTGTATATTTCCTATAGATCAGTAAGTATATTTCATATATCTCAGTAAGTATATTTCATATAGCTCAGTAAGTATATTCCCTATAGCTCAGTAAGTATATTTCATATAGCTCAGTAAGTATATTTCATATATCTCAGTAAGTATATTTCATATAGCTCAGTAAGTATATTTCCTATAGCTCAATAAGTATATTTCATATATCTCAATAAGTATATTTCATATATCTCAGTAAGTATATTTCATATATCTCAGTAAGTTAATTTCATATATCTCAGTAAGTTTACGGACCTCTCCGTGATGGTAAGCAGACATCTCTGCTACTGAACCAGCCAGCTGAGCCACCTTCACCTCCCTCTTATCATTCCTCTTCATACAGGTGAACAGCACTTTCCTCTGGCCTGGCTTCAGACCTGCACACATGACATCATCAAAAGGGAACCACACCACACATCTCTTCAAAGAGAATCACAAGTGGACCGCATGAGGAATAGGTGTTGCAACAAACAGCTAATGGGGATTCAAATAAACAAATGATACACGTCATCAATAGGGGACCACATCACACACAAACAATGCATCAAGAGGACAGTGAAGAACTCTGTTAAAAACAAGTTTCCAGGCTTCTCAATTCCCTTATTAAACTTCAAAGCCATTTGACAACAAACACAACAACAAAAACTACTAAGACAGAGTGTCCAGGGAGATAGTCTAGTGGATCGATGCATACGTACCGTCCACTAAGGATGGGATGGATCTCTCGTTGTCGGAGTTGGAGAAGAGGATAAGTTCTTTGTTGATGAAGTCGTTGTAGGAGAGGTGTTTCGCCTGCGTGCCGTACAGGTATTGCTGCATGGGGACAATAAAAGGATGAAATGTAAAGTGACTTGAATTAGGGCTATGATGTTGTTATGGTCTTATCAGTGCCACAAGGGAGAGCAGTGTCTACTTTGCATGAGCGACCGACAGCAAAGAGTCATTTACAAAACTGTGTTCCGTGCAGGTATTGCTGTAGGATGAGACAGAAATAAACAGAATTGAAGCAGTGCTCTGATGATGTCACCGGTGTTAGACCTGGCTCTGATGAGATTCACATGGGGAAAGCAGCTGCTACTTTACATCAGTGATAGACAGTAGAGAATTTTCAGGAAATATTTCCATTTCAATGCTTAGGATATCTGGGTAACACAGACTGTACACAAATCCTCAGAGGCTTGTGAATCTGAGCCAGCTAAAGACTCTAAACAAGCTGCGATACATCATGGTCCAAGTAACTCCCATGGTGGAGAGATCCCTGTATAAAAACACAAACATCTAAACAGTCTACATCCTCTTCCTTTAATCAAACTCCAATATCAAAATGTCTCTCACTGGGTGCATCTCAATAAGTCTGTTGCTTCCTCTCCTTGTCTCCTTTCCTTCATCTGCACTGATGTGAATGATCTGGACAGTCTCTCACAGTGCAGATGGAACCTAGACGTTTCAGTGAAGCACACTTGTGTGATGAGTAACCGCTGCAGAGACCTGAAGATTTACGCAATAGGAGGTATGCAAAACTTGATATACTGGCTGTATTTCTGCCTACTTGAATGGTGAATATCTCAGATACACGTGAAAACATGAAATGACACCGGGAATTGATAGAACATCACTCAGAGATGCACAAATACAATATAACACAAAAAAGTGGATAAATCTTTTGTTTATTAAGCTAAGCGGGCTAACAGTCTTCCTGCATGCAGGAGACCCGGATTTGAACCCAGTCGGTCACACAGTCAGTCCCACTCACCTCTGGCAGGCCGTGCATCCTCCTCTGTCTCCTGTCCTCCATGAAGTTAGTGAGCCACTCCTTCCTGTCGTCAGTCTTCTTCTTACTGAACGCCTAGAGACAGACAGCAATAGATAGATCAGTTAGTGTCAGTCAAACGAAATCACTGTCAGTCCTCTCTCCATTTGGCAAGGATCTCTCAAGTAGAGCACTGACAAATCACAAAGTCAAAACAACATCTCAGGTGTGAGTTGATAGAAGTTTTGAAGAAAGCACTAAGTGTGTGCACAGCAATCCTAGCTTGAGGAATATATTTTCTAAAATGTTTTAGCCATTTCAGAATTGATTTTCTAACTTTTCTAGACATTTGTTCTGTACATTTACAGAAAGCGTGTTCAGAAGACCATGCCAGGGAAAAGGAGAGAGAGTGGTATCCATGTTAAACCCACCAGTGTGATGGCAGCATCGTCCTCTGTCCCGGCGTATCTAAACATGATCCGGTGTTTCTCCATGTCTGCAAAGTACTCTTTGGCCTCCTTGCTTGTGCTGGTACCCAAACCTGGAACACAAGCAATCAAACACTCAAACCCTTTTCACAGTACCGTGGCAACCCAAACTGTGCTGGCTGGCTCAGATATTTTTCCCCCACATTGTCCTTTCCAGCATGCTCCAGCAAATATGGTGGATGTATATTCAGGCCAGTACAGTAGAGCTTGGCTCGATTTGCCTCAGTAGTATGAAACAGAATAGCTTCTAACAATAATGGTTAGTTTGGAGGAATATCCACATGTGATGAACAAACCTTTGTAGTACTTTATATGCCAGGTTTTAAAGTTGACCGTCTGTTTCTTCCACTCGTCAAACTCTGGAATGCTGTAGAAAGCATGCTCCTGTTTATTCTTGTTCACCTGCAGGAAAGAGTTAAAAGCAGCATTACAACCATGCTTGCTAGTTTTAAGTCAATCTAAACGTTGTTCGTGTTTTATAACAGTTGAAAGTTAGTTGCCATAAGCTGAAATCAGAGGTCAAGACTGTGTCATGTAGTCCTTGTCCTATGATGGAGGTTTCAGCCGGTGTAGATTTGCAAACACTGAAGAGTTCAAGCCAAGGGGAAGTGGTAGGGAGAAAATTGGGTGTGGCTGTACCAATGTATGAATCTTACTTTGACTATATAGAATGTGTGTAATAGCCCAGAACCCCTGCTATTACCTGCGTGAGTCTTACCTTAACGATGGGCGTGATGAACTCCTCCAGGAAGGTGTGTTTGAGCAGGGATGGCCAGTTGTGATGGAAGAAGTTGATGAGCAAACCCTTGATATGGGAGCCATCCTGATCCTGTCAGCAGATCATCAACACAAACACACACTATTAGTATGGATTGTTATGACCCAAGGGTGCATCCAAAAGGATAGCCTATTCCATATGTAGTGCACTACTTTTGGTGCATTACACCATACTATATAGGGAATATCATGCCATTTCAGAGTAACCTTAGAGTGTAACTTCAACAAAACAAGGCTTTGAACATGCATACTGTATGAAAGATGCTTTACGCTCATTGTTGTTACAATTATTGATGATGAAAATCCCAAGACATCAGTCAATTGTAGACGTCAGTCGTTGGTGGGATTGATTAAGTGTTAGAACCTGATCGGTCATGATCATGATCTTGCCGTAGCGTAGGGATCTCAGAGACTCTGGGTCGTCGTAGCTCTTCTTGTACTGCAGACCCACGATCTTGATGATGTTGTTGATCTCTGCGTTCTCCATGATCTGGTGGGAAAGAGAAAAATGGATTGTGTCAGTGTTTCCCCTAACATAATATAGGCAGGGTGGGCCACCCTAGCTCTGGTGGAGTTTGGCCTCAGTTGATCTTAATTTCCTTTTCAGTTGACCTCAATTTCCTTTTCAGTTGACCTCAATTTCCTTTTCAGTTGATCTCAATTTCCTTTTCAGTTGACCTCAATTTCCTTTTCAGTTGACCTCAATTTCCTTTTCCTTTTCAGTTGACCTCAATTTCCTTTTCAGTTGACCTCAATTTCCTTTTCAGTTGACCTCAATTTCCTTTTCAGTTGACCTCAATTTCCTTTTCAGTTGACCTCAATTTCCTTTTCAGTTGACCTCAATTTCCTTTTCAGTTGACCTCAATTTCCTTTTCAGTTGACCTCAATTTCCTTTTCAGTTGACCTCAATTTCCTTTTCAGTTGATCTCAATTTCCTTTTCAGTTGACCTCAATTTCCTTTTCAGTTGACCTCAATGGTTATTGCCCCACATTTGGGAAATAATTGATGTAAATCCCTTCAGTAATTATCTCTTTACAAGATAATTTATTATTGCCGTGTACGTCTGATAGCTACTTGAATAATTTAGATTGTAATCACCCATACACTCTCCCAGACAACTTTTTTTATTTATTTTTTTATTTCACCTTTATTTAACCAGGTAGGCTAGTTAAGAACAAGTTCTCATTTGCAACTGTGACCTGGCCAAGATAAAGCATAACAATTTGACACATACAACAACACAGAGTTACACATGGAATAAACAAAACATATAGTCAATAATACATTAGAAAAATAAGTCTATATACAATGTGAGCAAATGAGGTGAGATGGGAGGTAAAGGCAAAAAAAGGCCATGGTGGCGAGGTAAATAGAATATAGCAAGTAAAACACTGGAATGGTAGATTTGCAGTGGAAGAATGTGCAAAGTAGAAATAATGGGGTGCAAAGGAGCAAAATAAATAAATAAATACAGTAGGGGAAGCGGTAGTTGTTTGGGCTAAATTATAAATGGGCTATGTACAGGTGCAGTAATCTGTGAGCTGCTCTGACAGCTGGTGCTTAAAGCTAGTGAGGGAGATAAGTGTTTCCAGCTTCAGAGATTTTTGCAGTTCGTTCCAGTCATTGGCAGCAGAGAACTGGAAGGAAAGACAACCAAAGGAGGAATTGGCTTTGGGGGTGACCAGTGAGATATACCTGCTGGAGCGCGTGCTACGAGTGGGTGCTGCTATGGTGACCAGTGAGCTGAGATAAGGCGGGGCTTTACCTAGCAGAGACTTGTAGATAACCTGTAGCCAGTGGGTTTGGCGACGAGTATGAAGCGAGGGCCAACCAACGAGAGCGTACAGGTTGCAATGGTGGGTAGTGTATGGGGCTTTGGTGACAAAACGGATGGCGCTGTGATAGACTGCATCCAGTTTGTTGAGTAGGGTGTTGGAGGCTATTTTATAGATGACATCACCGAAGTCGAGGATCGTTAGGATGGTCAGTTTTACGAGGGTATGTTTGGCAGCATGAGTGAAGGATGCTTTGTTGCGATATAAGAAGCCGATTCTAGATTTAATTTTGGATTGGAGATGCTTAATGTGAGTCTGGAAGGAGAGTTTACAGTCTAACCAGACACCTAGGTATCTGTAGTTGTCCACATATTCTAAGTCAGAGCCGTCCAGAGTAGTGATGCTGGACGGGCGAGCAGTGATCGATTGAATAGCATGCATTTAGTTTTACTTGTGTTTAAGAGCAGTTGGAGGCCACGGAAGGAGAGTTGTATGGCATTAAAGCTCGTCTGGAGGTTAGTTAACACAGTGTCCAAAGAGGGGCCAGAAGTATACAGAATGGTGTCGTCTGCGTAGAGGTGTATCAGAGAATCACCAGCAGCAAGAGCAACATCATTGATGTATACAGAGAAGAGAGTCGGCCCGAGGATTGAACCCTGTGGCACCCCCATAGAGACTGCCAGAGGTCCGGACAACAGGCCCTCCGATTTGACACACTGAACTCGATCAGAGAAGTAGTTGGTAAACCAGGCGAGACAATCATTTGAGAAACCAAGGCTGCTGAGTCTGTCGATAAGAATGTGGTGATTGACAGAGTCGAAAGCCTTGGCCAGGTCGATGAATACGGCTGCACAGTATTGTCTCTTATCGATGGCGGTTATGATGTCGTTTAGGACCTTGAGCGTGGCTGAGGTGCACCCATGACCAGCTCTGAAACCAGATTGCATAGCGGAGAAGGTACGGTGGGATTCGAAATGGTCAGTGATCTGTTTGTTAACGTGGCTTTCGAAGACCTTAGAAAGACAGGGTAGGATAGATGTAGGTCTGTAGCAGTTTGGGTCTAGAGTGTCTCCCCCTTTGAAGAGGGGGATGACCGCGGCAGCTTTCCAATCTTTGGGTATCTCAGACGATACGAAAGAGAGGTTGAACAGGCTAGTAATAGGGGTTGCAACAATTTCGGCAGATCATTTTAGAAAGAGAGGGTCCAGATTGTCTAGCCCGGCTGATTTGTAGGGGTCCAGATTTTGCAGCTCTTTCAGAACATCAGCTATCTGGATTTGGGTGAAGGATAAATGGTGGGGGCTTTGGCGGGTTGCTGTGGAGGGTGCCGGGCAGTTGACCGGGGTAGGGGTAGCCAGGTGGAAAGCATAGCCAGCCATAGAGAAATGCTTATTGAAATTCTCAATTATAGTGGATTTATTGGTGGTGACAGTGTTTCCTAGCCTCAGAGCAGTGGGCAGCTGGGAGGAGGTGCTCTTATTCTCCATGGACTTTACAGTGTCCCAGAATTTTTTTGAGTTAGTACTGCAGGATGCAAATTTCTGTTTGAAAAAGCTAGCCTTAGCTTTCCTAACTGCCTGTGTATATTGGTTCCTAACTTCCCTGAAAAGTTGCATATCACGGGGGCTATTCTATGCTAATGCAGAACGCCACAGGATGTTTTTGTGCTGGTCAAGGGCAGACAGGTCTGGAGTGAACCAAGGACTACATCTATTCCTAGTTCTAAATTTTTTGAATGGGGCATGCTTATTTAAGATGGTGAGGAAGGCACTTTTAAAGAATAGCCAGGCATCATCTACTGACGGGATGAGGTCAATGTCATTCCAGGATATCCCGGCCAGGTCGATTAGAAAGGCCTGCTCGCAGAAGTGTTTTAGGGAGCGTTTGACAGTGATGAGGGGTGATCGTTTGGTCGCAGACCCATTACGGATGCAGGCAATGAGGCAGTGATCACTGAGATCTTGATTGAAAACAGCAGAGGTGTATTTGGAGGGCGAGTTAGTTAGGATGACATCTAGGAGGGTGCAGGTGTTTACGGATTTGGAGTTGTACCTGGTAGGTTCATTGATAATTTGTGTGAGATTGAGGGCATCAAGCTTAGATTGTAGGATGGCCGGGGTGTTAAGCATGTCCCACTTTAGGTCACCTAGTAAATCAAATCAAATCAAATTTTATTTGTCACATACACATGGTTAGCAGATGTTAATGCGAGTGTAGCGAAATGCTTGTGCTTCTAGTTCCGACAATGCAGTAATAACCAACAAGTAATCTAACCTAACAATTCCACAACTACTACCTTATACACACAAGTGTAAAGGGATAAAGAATATGTACATAAAGATATATGAATGAGTGATGGTACAGAACGGCATAGGCAAGATGCAGTAGATGGTATAGAGTACAGTCTACATACATATGAGATGAGTAATGTAGCGTATGTAAACAAAGTGGCATAGTTTAAAGTGGCTAGTGATACATGTATTACATAAAGATGGCAAGATGCAGTAGATGATATAGAGTACAGTATATACATATACATGAGATGAGTAATGTAGGGTATGTAAACATTATATTAAGTGGCATTGTTTAAAGTGGCTAGTGATACATTTTTACATCATTTCCATCAATTCCCATTATTAAAGTGGCTGGAGTTGAGTCAGTATGTTGGCAGCGGCCACTAAATGTTAGTGGTGGCTGTTTAGTAGCATGAGCTCAGAAGATAGATGGGGGGCAATCAATTCATATATGGTATCGAGGGCACAGCTGGGGGCAGAGGGAGGTCTATAGCAGGCGGCAACAGTGAGAGACTTGTTTCTGGAAAGGTTTATTTTTAGAAGTAGAAGCTTGAATTGTTTGGGTACAGACTTGGATTGTAATACAGAACTCTGCAGGCTATCTTTGCAGTAGATTGCAACACTGCACCCTTTGACAGTTCTATCTTGGCGGAAAATGTTATAGTTAGCGATGGAGATCTCAGGGTTTTTGGTGGTTTTCCTGAGCCAGGATTCAGACACGGCTAGGACATCCAGGTTGGCAGAGTGTGCTAAAGCAGTGAATAAAACAAACTCAGGGAGTAGGCTTCTAATGTTAACATGCATGAAACCAAGACTTTTACAGTTACAGAAGTCAACAAATGAGAGCACCTGGGGAGTGGGAGTGGGGCTAGGCACTGCAGGGCCTGGATTAACCTCTACATCACCAGAGGAACAGAGGAGAAGTAGGATAAGGGTACGGCTAAATGCTATACGAACTGTCCGTCTAGCACGTTCGAACAGTGCATATTGAGGGCATATTGAGCAGGGCTAAAAGCTCTGCAGTGAAATAAGACAGTAATCACTAACCAGGACAGTAATGGACGAGGCATATTGATATTAGAGAGAGGCATGCGTAGCCAAGTGAACATATGGGCTCAACCTAACGGCTCTCTAGACACCCACCTGTTTGTGTGTGGCCTCTCGTACATTCAGGATCTTTCCTCTTAGTGGGAAGACACCATAGCGATCTCGCCCGATGACGCCGAGCCCAGAGACGGCCAGGGACTTGGCTGAGTCTCCCTCAGTCAGGATCAGAGTGCATTCAGACGAGTGTTTACCACCTGGGGGTGAAGACAGAGGTAAAACGTGCAGTTGAGTGAGAGTTTAAACAGTGTTTTTTTTATTATATATATTTTTTTGAATATCCAAAACATACAATATACTTGCAGTGAAGCCGCTCAACAACTACACCAGTCATCCAACAGACTCCCATTCAGAGCGACACACAGAAGCATCCAGGGTCCATGCCCTGCTCATGGGCACGTCAACAGATCTTCCCACAAGGCCAAAAAAGACAGGGACGCAAACCCTCCAAGATCCCCCCACAGTTTCACATAGCTGTCCCTCCACCATCCGAGACCCCTCCCACAGCCACCCTGCCCCCCAAGAAAAAGTCAATAATAAAAAAGAAAATGAATTCCATTCCCCACCCCCAAGAACCCCCCTAATGCACCAACAACCAATAAAATTAACTCATGAGAAAAAAGAAAAAGACAAAAGGAAACAACAACGCAAATAAAACAACTAAAGACATAAAGGACAACTAAAATCATAACAGCAAGGCCAACTGTATATGTTTGAGTGCATGTCTGGCACTATTTACACATGTGTGTGTGTGTGTGTATTTGAATGAGAGTGTGTGTATATGCATGTGTACAAACACCTGCACTGCATCAGCCTCAGGTAAACCAGCATTAGCTGTAAAAACACTGCCCCTCATTGTCATTCAGACTTTTTATTATGTTTTATTTTTTATACTTTTATCTTTGACCATCATTCTATCTCCCGCCCAGCAACTCCACTCCCACCTGTCTCCAATTCCACATCCCAACCCTCAGCTTCCCTCAGCCCATCCCCCCCTATCTCTGCTGGCTACTCTCTTTGGATTTCTATACAACATACACTACCGTTTAAAAGTTTGGGGTCACTGAGAAATGTCCTTGTTTTTGAAAGAAAATCTATTTTTTTGTCCATTAAAATAACATCAAATTGATCCGAAATACAGTGTAGACATTGTTAATGTTGTAAATGACTATTGTAGCTGGAAACAGCTGATTTTTAACGGAATATCTACATAGGCGTACAGCGGCCCATTATCAGCAACCATCACTCCTGTGTTCAAATGGCATGTTGTGTTAGCTAATCCAAGTTTGTCATTTTAAAAGGCTAATTGAGCATTAGAAAACCCTTTTGCAATTATGTTAGCACAGCTGAAAACTGTTGCCCTCATAAAGAAGCAATAAAACTGGCCTCTTTAGACTAATTGAGTATCTGGAGCATCAGCATTTGTGGGTTCGATTACAGGCTCAAAATGGCCAGAAACAAAGAACTTTCTCCTGAAACTCATCAGTCTATTCTTGTTCTGAGAAATTATGCCTATTCCATGCGAGAAATTGCCAAGAAACTGAAGATCTCGTACAACACTGTGTACTACTCCTTTCACAGACCAGCGCAAACTGGCTCTAACCAGAATAGAAAGAGGAGTGGGAGGCCCCGGTGCACAACTGAGCAAGAAGACAAGTACATTAGAGTGTCTAGTTTGAGAAACAGACGCCTCACAAGTCCTCAACTGGCAGCATCATTAAATAGTACCCACAAAACACCAGTCTCAACGTCAACAGTGAAGAGGAGACTCCGAGATGCTGGCCTTCTAGGCAGAGTTCCTCTCTCAAAGAAAGTTGCAAAGAAAAAGCCACAACTCAGACTGGCCAATAAAAAGAAAACATTAAGATGGTCAAAAGAACACAGACACTGGACAGAGGAACTCTGCCTAGAAGGCAGCATCCCAGAGTCTCCTCTTCACTGTTGATGTTGAGACTGGTGTTTTGCGGGTATTATTTAATGAAGCTGTCAGTTGAGGACTTTCTGCTCAATTTAATGTTATTTTAAAATGGACAAAAAATAGCTTTTCTTTCAAAAACAAGGACATTTCTAAGTGACCCCAAACTTTTGAACGGTAGTGTATATCTTTCAACTACGCTGGGATGTTTAACGTACAATTTCAATCTATGTAATCGAATAGAATCCACAGATTGCAAGTTGAAGATAAATACTTTTACTAAGAGTATTAGTATATTACTAATTGACTGACCAGGTCTCTCCAGATCTCCTAACAGTACTATTTCTAGGGTCAATTTTAGATCAATGTTTTGCATTTTCAGCCATTCCTGAACCTGAGACCAGAAACAGGCTACCTGAGGGCAATAGCAAAATAAATGGTCTATTGATTCTGTATCCTCACAACAAAATCTGCAGAGCTTTGATGATTTTATGCCCCAAATATTCAACATTTTGTTGGTGGCAAGAATTCTATGTAATAATTTTAGCTGAAAAAGTCTTGAATCTTGCATTGTTTTATATATCAACTCATTCACCCTGTACCATGGAATCGGTACATAAAAAATCTCTTCCCAACTATTTTGCAATCTGTGTGGCACAGTTGTCAACATACTGGATCTCAAATGAAACTGGTATACTTTCCTATTTATGCTATTTTTATTCCTCTGCCAGTTTTGATCCTTTATATTTGGCAGAAAGACCAGTTCCCTATCTCCTCCCGCTGCCACCTGCCTCCTCCATGTTTGGGTTAATGCTGTAATCAATTGGTTGTACTCTTGGTTTGAGCAGACCTTCCCGTACAATTCTAATAACTCCATGAAAGACATAACTCTACCATTCCAATTTACAATATCATTTAAGATAAAAATACCCTTTTCAAACATCTTTCCCATAAATACAGTTATTTTATCAACCAGCACATTTGAGTTCAGCCATAATATTTGTTCTATCTTTTCAGGGCGATGAAATTGAAATTGTAGCCAGCTCTGCAATGCTTGTTTGAAAAAGAGAGAAAATGAGACATGGCGATCTGCACAAAGGCAAAAAGGCCATTTTTAAACGATGAGCTTTTCTTAGTAATCTACTTGAGAACCATTTAGGGTTCAAGTAAAACTTTTTAGAGAGAGGTTTAGTGCTTTTAAATGTAATGCTCTCAACCCACCCAATTCATATTCATTATATAGATAGGCACGCTTTATTTTGTCTGGTTTAGCGTCCCAGATAAAGAAAATATTTTTTGCTCATATGATTTAAAAAACGAATCATCAGGAGTAGGCAGCAGAGTAAACTGAGATATGCCTAAGGAGTTAATCAGGGCAACTTTTCCATAAATAGACAGGTATTTACCTCTCCATGGTTGCAGGATCTTGTCTATTTTTAGTTTTCTATTGAAATTCATTGTTGAGAGCTTATTTATATATTTTGTGATATGAATACCAAGTTTGTCTACTTCACCATCAGCCCATTTTATAGGAAAACTGCAGGGTAATGTAAAAGTTGGATTTTTTAAAGATCCAATATGTAATATTGTACACTAATCATAATTAGGTTTTAGTCCAGAGTCCAGAAAAGTTATCTAGATCTTCAATGAGACATTGCAGGGAACTAGCTTGCGAACTTAATATAAAACTTGAGTCGTCGGCATACATGGACACTTTCGTTTTTAAGCCTTGGATTTCTAATCCTATAATGTTGTTATTGGATCTCATTTTAATAGCTAGAATTTCGATGGCCATAACGAATAGATATGGTGACAGCAGACATCCTTAACTTCTCTTAACAACTCAAAACTCTCGGAGAAGCAGCCGCTATCTACTATTTTACACCTGGGGTTGCTATACCCACTTTTACCCATTTTATAAGAGAATTACCGAAATCGAAAAAAATCCAGGCATTTATAAATAAAATCCAGTCTTACTTTATCAAATGACTTTTCAAAATCCACTATAAATACCAGGCCTGGCTTCTTTGATGTTTCATGATGTTCTATTATTTCTAGTAGTTGTCGTATATTATCTCCAATATATCGTCCATGGAAAAAACCTGTCTGATCAGGATGAATAATACCTGGTTAAACCCTTTTAATTCTGAGTGCTATACATTTCGCTAGTATTTTTGCATCACAACATTGACGTGTAAGGGGCCTCCAGGTTTTTTTTTAATAGAAGGACCTTTATATTTGCCATCTGGGTCTTGTTTTAATAATTGTGAAATCAGTCCTTCCTGCTAAGTACCTGACAGACAACAATTTCTATAGGAGTAGTTAAAACAATCTAACAATGGAGCTTTTAGTATATCAAAAAAGGATTGATATACAGTTGAAGTCGGAAGTTTACATACACCTTTGCCAAATACATTTAAACTCAGTTTTTCACAATTCCTGACATTTAATCCAAGTACAAATTCCCTGTTTTAGGTCAGTAAGGATCACCACTTTATTTTAAGAATGTGAAATGTCAGAATAATAGTAGAGAGAATGATTTATTTCAGCTTTTATTACTTTCATCACATTCCCAGTGGCTCAGAGGTTTACATACACTCAATTAATATTTGATAGCATTGCCTTTAAATTGTTTAACTTGGGTCAAACATTTCAGGTAGCCTTCCATAAGTTTCCCACAATAAGTTGGGTGAATTTTGTCCCATTCCTCCTGACAGAGCTGGTGTAACTGAGTCAGGTTTGTAGGCCTCCTTGCTCGCACACACTTTTTCAGTTCTGTCCACAAAGTTTCTATAGGATTGAGGTCAGGGCTTTGTGATGGTCACTCCAATACCTTGACTTTGTTGTCCTTAAGCCATTTTGATACAACTTTGGAAGTATGCTTGCGGTCATTGTCCATTTGGAAGACCCATTTGCGACCAAGCTTTCACTTCCTGACTGATGTCTTGAGATGTTGCTTCAATATATCAACATAATTTTCCGACCTCATGATACCATCTATTTGGTGAAGTGCACCAGTCCCTCCTGCAGCAAAGCACCCCCACAACATGATGCTGCCACCCCCGTGCTTCACGGTTGGGATGGTGTTCTTCGGCTTGCAAGCCTCCCCATTTTTCCTCCAAACATAATGATGGTCATTATGGCCAAACAGTTCTATTTTTGTTTCATCAGACCAGAGGACATTTCTCCAAAAAGTACAATCTTTGTCCCCATGTGCAGTTGCAAACCGTAGTCTGGCTTTTTTATGGTGGTTTTGGAGCAGTGGCTTCTTCCTTGCTGAGCAGCCTTTCAGGTTATGTCGATATAGGAATTGTTTTACTGTGGATATAGATACCTTTGTATCTGTTTCCTCCAGCATCTTCACAAGGTCCTTTGCTGTTGTTCTGGGATTGATTTGCACTTTTCGCACCAAAGTACGTTCATCTCTAGGAGACAGAACGCTTCTCCTTCCTGAGCGGTATGACGGCTGCGTGGTCCCATGGTGTTTATACTTGCGTACTATTGTTTGTACAGATGAACGTGGTACCTTCAGGCATTTGGAAATTGCTCCCAAGGATGAACCAGACTTGGTCTTGGCTGATTTCTTTTGAATTTCCCATGATGTCAAGCAAAGAGGCACTGAGTTTGATGGTAGGCCTTGAAATACATCCACAGGTACACCTCCAATTGACTCAAATGATGTCAATTAGCCTATCAGAAGCTTCTAAAACCAGGACATAATTTTCTGGAATTTTCAAGCTGTTTGAAGGCACAGTCAAGTTAGTGTATGTAAACTTCTGAACCACTGGAATTGTGATACAGTGAATGATAAGTGAAATAATCTGTCTGTAAACAATTGTTGGAAAAATTACTTGAGTCTTGCACAAAGTCGAGGTCCTAACCGACTTGCCAAAACTATAGTTTGTTAACAAGAAATTTGTGGAGTGATTGAAAAACTAGCTTTAATGACTCCAACCAAAGTGTATGTAAACTTCCGACTTCAACTGTTCCTCTACCGGTATGCCATCAAGCCCTGGGGGTTTTCCAGACTGAAAGGATTTAATAGCCTCAAAAAGTTCTTCCTCTGTAATTTGGCCTTCGCACTGATCTTTCTGTACATTTGTTCATTTTCCATTTTTGTATTATTTGGAAAGAATTCCTTACCGTAATCTTCATTCAGTGGGAGACGATGAGACGGAAAAGAGAACATCTGCTTAAAATATTTAGCTTCCTCTTTTAAAATATCATTTGGGGAATCATAGATGACTCCGTCTTCAGTAATGAGTTTCTGCAAATAATTTTTGTTAGCGTTCCTGTGTTGGAGATTCAGGAAGAATTTTGTGCATTTTTCTCCATATTCCATCCAGTTTGCTTTATTTTTGTAATAGATTATATTAGATTGTTCTTGAATAAGTTCCTCAAGTTATTTTTGTTTTTCCTCTAACTTATTTTGTATCTCTGTAGTATTGTTTTTATTGCTATCTACCTGTACTATTAGTTCATGGATTTCCCTTGTTAGTCTTGTCTCTTTAGCCAGAAACTGCTTTTTTATAATTGATGAATATTGAATTGAATGACCTCTGAAGGTACATTTAAAAGGTATCCGAAACAATAAGTGGATTTGCTGTTCCTTTAATATACTGGAAAAATTCAGTTATAAATGATTTTGTCTCAGTTAAAAATAAGTTGTCCTCCAGTAAACTTTGATTAAATTTCCAATATCTCCATCCACGTGGAAACCCTATAAGAGTTATGTGAAGGCCAATTAGATGATGATCTGATCGCATTCTGTCTCCTATTACAACTTTTTTAACCTTTGATGCAAGAGAGAAAGAGAGAATTAAGTCTCCTCCATGTAAATCTCACTAGGTCTGAGTTTTTTAGACTCCAAATATCCACTATTTCTAATGTGTCCATAATATTTGTGATTTCGTTAAGGGCACGGTGTGATGAGTTTGTAGAGTGATTTCCTTTACGATCCATTGAGGTACTTAACACTGTGTTATAGTCTCCTACCATAATGATTTGATCATTTGTTGCCTGTAAGTTCAATAAATTGGTATAAATATTTTTGAAGAAGTATGGATCATCCTGATTTGGACCATATAGATTAATGAGCCAAATCTTTTTCGTCCACTTTCATATTTTTAAAAATCCACCTTCCTTGCGAATCATTCCTAACTATTTGCACATTCAGATCGAAATTTTTGTTAATTAATATCATCACACCTTTTGAGTTCCTTTGTCCATGACAGAAAATGATTTCACCACCCAATTCCTTTTCCACGCAACTTCATCTAAGGATGTAGAGTGAGTTTCCTGTAAACAATATATGTTATATTCCTTTTCTTTTAGACACAAAGACTGATCTTCTTTTTTTATAATCTGCTAAACCGTTACAATTGTAACTGGCTATACTTATTTCACCCCTTACCATAACTAGATACTATTCTCAGTCTAAATTGTCCATAATTAGTGCTTGTAAAGTTACTGCCATCAGAGGTATTATGAGGTATCAAAACTAGAGCTTTCAAATGTCTGATATTTACAATTCAAGAAATAGGTTCTAGCAATATGTTTTATTCCCTTGCCTGTTTGCCTGTGAACCAATGCCACAGATGTTAGAAAATTGAGATAAGATATTATGTGTGTAGTAAATCTGAGTAGGTTGATGTGTATGATATTTACATTTACATTTAAGTCATTTAGCAGACGCTCTTATCCAGAGCGACTTACAAATTGGTGCATTCACCTAATGACATCCAGTGGAACAGCCACTTTACAATAGTGCATCTAAATCTTTTAAGGGGGGGGGGGGCAGAAGGATTGCTTTATCCTATCCTAGGTATTCCTTGAAGAGGTGGGGTTTCAGGTGTCTCCGGAAGGTGGTGATTGACTCCGCTGTCCTGGCGTCGTGAGGGAGTTTGTTCCACCATTGGGGTGCCAAATATTGGATGTGATTTAGTGAGAGTGTATACGATGTCTGTATAAGAGTAAGATTATAATGTGTGCTGTCCAAAAAAATAATAACTCCGCCAATTTGCATGGTTGAGTGTCTGTGTGTAACATGTAGTGCGTATAACCTTAATATTCATGATGATAATTGTAATCCATATCGTATCACCGTCATAGCTGCATCATAATTACCTTTAACATGATTGAAAAACACATCCCAGCATTACCAGAGCAATTGACGTTTCATATGATCATGAAAGAGACCTTGCATTACTCTGGAGACGGCTTCACTACGATACAAATTTATCCTGTACAATATGTTATTATTCCCCAATGTCTCCATTCTGATATCTTTCCCTTGCTTGTTGTAAACATATATAAACATGTAGACAAATGCATAGAAAAGATGGACAAACAAGAAACATATTCAATTATAGAACAGTTCTTGACAATAGAGAGAGAGAGAGAGAGAAGAGAATAGAGAGAGGGAGAGAAGACAGCGAGATCAGGTGTGTGTGTGCGTATGTATAAGTCCGTATGTGTAAGCGAGCATGTAATTGAGTACGTGTGTGTTTATATCCACTTCATAGTGTTCAGATATTTTTAAAGTTCCCATACTTTCTTTTTTTCGTAACCTGAAGTCCCTGTACAATTTAGTACAGCCACGGTGTTACGGAGCTGTCTCGGAATAGCTGTCCATCTATAAAGAGTTTGTCCACAATGAGAAAGGCACGCTTACCCCTCTCCCTCTGTTGCCTCTGTACCGGATACAGTCTCTTGCGATGTTCGTTTATCTCCCTTGGAAACTGGTCATTGAGATTAAATTTGGTCCCTTTAAGCTCCCTTCCCCTGCTTTTGATCAGTTCCTTTTGTTGGTAGTGTTTAAATTTTCCGATAATCGGCCAGGGACCCTTGTTCTTGTCGCTCCGAGCTCCAAGTCTGTGTACACAGTGGAAAGCCACCTTGTTTACAGTCTCTAGAGGAAGTGTAAAATGGAGTAGACAATCCATTTTAGAATTGTGGATTTTTACCTTGGCTGTGAGTGCCTTGTTCTCTCCTTGTAGCGTGAGAATTTTACTCTGGCCAAACCCCCTTAGCCCTGCTACCTCCTCACACAACTTTTCCAGTGTTGCATGGATTCCAGCCAGAGCACTAGCCTCTACTTCAAAGGTAGAGTAAATCATCCACGTCTGTAGATTCATCTGTTTTTCTTTTTTTTGTCAGTTTAAAGTTATTTTGTGAGGTAGTCGGATCTTTCCATGATGGAGTATGTTGTTCCTCCATAGCTTAAAGCTGTTGGTACTCGTCGATTTCCCTCAGGATCTTCTTAGTATCCAGGTTGGCTCTTTACTGTTTTTCAAAAGTTTTTAACAATGCGCCTTTCCCACGACGACAACTGGTGTCTCTAATACAGCCACCTAGCACTGTTGTTTGGTTAGAGGTGTTTTCTAGCTGTTAAAAGCTAAACACGTCGCAGAATCCACGCAAAAACAAGTTTGGTATTCTTATTCAATTAACAGCGGTTTAGTTTTAATCAAAAATAACAAACCGGGTGTTTTCCAGCATACAGTGTTCAACTGCTCACTCTGATGACGTGTGACGACAATGAGGGAGGGGAAACAGTGTTCCCCTAATGTTTTATAAGTGGGGTGGGGCCCAACTGCCTAGCTCTGTTCCCCCAGCCTAATTAAATATCTTCAACTAATGTCAATATAAACATTTGGTAAAATAGGCCCTCTTGGTGGATAAGTAGATTAGGAACATAGCAGGGCAGAGTAGTTGTGGTTGTCTTACCGGCATCGTTGGCGTCGTCCAGCTTGGGGATGCCTTTAATCTTGCTGTACTTCACTGAAGAACACTTCTTGTTGAGTTGTGTCTGGGCCTTGAACTTCACCCAGTTCAGGATACTCTCCACAATGCCACAGTTAGTCGCCTACAGACAAAATAAATAATTGAATATGATATATCATTGTTTAATACTCCAGGTGAACTGAGAACACAAGAGGACATGGAACAGATTTTAGGATCATATGATATCAATTAAATCTAAATAACTTTACTTTCTCAGTAAGGAAACAGTGTATGTAGAGAGTAAATGCACAACATAGGATGTATACATGAAGGAGGTAGTGATATTTCCTTGTGGTAAAGAAAAGTAATTTAAGAAGAAGAATCTCCTTACCGCTCTGATGAACTTCTCAGACAGAGGACACTTAGAACCAAAGCTCTTGGTTTGGAGGGTCATGTTCTCCTTGGTCTGGGAGTCAAAGGTCGGGTTCTCGATCAACGCATTCACAAACACCCAGATGTGGTTCTTCACCTGATGGAGAGAAAAACAAAGCATTAAAATTGACCAAACTTTACATTAGGTTGCTCCTATACCAGTGTACTAAGAATGTAATCACTAGTAACACTATTGTAGTAACATGACAGTAATAACACAGTAATACGATGGCAATAACTAACCTGGAAGGGTTTGACTGAGACACCAGCTTTGTTCTTCTTCTTCACCACTTCTATCAGCTTGGCTACGATCTGGTCCACCACGTAATCAATGTGTCTGCCACCCTGAATGACACAAAACAAGCATTGTAGTACATGAATCATTTTCTACCACATCAGACATGTTTTAAGTCATACTCCGAGATGTGAATACCATTAAGATGCACACTCATCCCAGTATATTTACACATGCAAATGGCACTTCATTTCTGTCCGTTATTCCTAGATTGGTCAAGTCATAGTTTTCTAAATCAAAGGGTAGATTTCTGGTAAATAACAACATAATTCCCTGAGGGGATGTTACCTTGGTGGTGGCGATACTGTTGACGAAGCTGATCTGTTGGAATCCCTTCTCACTCATGGTGAGACACACCTCCCAACGCTCGTTGATGGACTCGTTGACCACCTTTAGGGCTACGCCCACCTCATCCAGCTTGTCCTTCACGTACAGGTCCACATAGCTGCGGAACCCAGTCACCTGGGAGGACGAGGACAGGTGAGAGGAGCCTAAACCGGGTCTGGATAGTGGCTCTGGTACTGGAAAGGTTATTAGCAAATTACATTGTATTGAAACAGGTGTAGTGAATTGAGCTGTTTTATTTCAAGTCAAAACATTCTGCCCAGGGTCTTCCAAGACTTGGCACCTTATGTACAGCATATAGTCTGTGTATATGGGACAGCCCATCTTACTATGTGCGGTTACATGGGGTAGGGAGACTTACAGGGAGTTTCTTCCCGTTGAGCATGACTTTGACGCCCTTGCAGGAGCCAGCAATGTCGTAAGCCCTCTTGGTGAGCAGAGCCACGATGTCCTTGTCCAGCTTCTCCATCTTGAACTTGGACAGGTCCGGCTGGAAGGTCACGCACGTGAAGTCGTCCCCGTCAAAGAACTTGATCTTGGGGTCGCTCGTCTTCCCCATGTTGTTCTGCCAGGTCTAAGGAGGGAGAGAGAAAGAGGGGGAGAGAAAAATAGGGGAAAAGAGAGAGAAAGAAGGGGACAGAGATTGTCATGAAATGCACTACATTCTTCACATGTAAAGAAAACTAGAATTAAATATTGTGAATGGTGAAATTCCATCAAAGAGATACGAATTAATAAAAAGCCTTGTGAAACTGATTGAACAAACTATCACTATTTTGGTGAGTCATTTCATTGAAAGTGAAAATTGTAGGACAAACCACAAAGACAACAACCATCTGGCTTATGAGAAATGACCAAAATTCCCCAAAACTATATAGACTCCTACAATATCAACATAAAAATCCTGTTAGACCATCCCCGACAGTGCAAATCAACTCATACTCACCCCCTTACATACTGTACTCCTACAAAACATCAACTGGAGTTCAGCTGTTTGAAGAACGTTATTTTCAAGGTTGACCAAACAACAGTCAATCACACTGTGCTTTCTCGTTGTCTGTACCTGTTTGAAGCTGTGTTTGTACTCTTTACAGGCAGTTTCCACTGTAAACTTTGTGCTGAAGATATTGCAGAGTTTAGCACCGTACCCGTTCCTTCCACCTAGCAGGAAAACAGAAGGGAGACATGCTTTCATCTATGGAGAGATTGTCCTTGAAGAGCTATAGTCATTCACTCATTCCAGTGTTGTGTTACTAAGCACTGCAAGGGGTAGCACAAAACTATTCAGTTGAGATCATAAAAGCAGACAGTAAAAATGGTTTAGGTTGGACGTTCTGTCTGAAGCTTTATCGAAACCATAAGAAATGGTGTTACACAAATGGACAATAGTAAATTAATTAGATTCTCGTTTTCAGAATGATTTTGTCACCTGTGACTTTCTTCTGCTCGTCGTCGTAGTTACTGGAGGTGAGGAGGTGTCCGAAGATGAGAGCGGGAACATACATCTTCTCATCTTTGTGTTCCACCACGGGGATGCCTTTACCATTGTTCCAGATGGTGACGGTATTGGACTCACTGAAGGAAGAGAGGAGGATGAACGGAGGAATAAACGTGGAGGGATAAACACGGAGGGATAAACAATGCATGCCAAAGAACTTCACAGGACAGACAGAAGCATCATGACCCAACTTGAATAACCATTACGTATTTCCATTTAGATGTACTAACCTTTAGATTAGGGCTCTGGCGGTAATGACATTTTGTCAGACGGTTATTGTCATGCAAAAGACTGCCGGTCTCACGGTAATTGATCGTTAATGAACATAAATGTTTAGCATCTCCAGGCCTCCACGAATACAAACCACTGATGCACGCTTTTGGAACATCTACAATTTAAAAATTCTAATAAATCAATTGAATATACACCATCACAATAAATCCATTATTTATTTTATTCAGGTCTAAAGAAACATTATGATATGAAGAAAATGTATTTCAGAAGAACAGAATATGAGTTGGTCTATTGTATGTTATCTGGCTATGTGCCATTGACTGTAGGCTTGTTCATTTAGCAGACAAGATATGCTTATATGTTCCATGCATTGGCGGATTGGTGCTGTTTAAGATGAGGGAGTGTTTTTTTTTAAACTTTTCATGAGCATGGCCTTATTTCTATTACAGCCCATTGGGTGATATTCATTAATATTTCATTCACCCAGCTCAGTGTGACGTCAATAGATTCAGGCTACTACATGATACTAACATTTTCCCTATACTCATCATGAGGTTGCTACAACCTAGCCTACGAATGAAAGTTTATAACGTAGGTGCACACAGGGAGAGAGAGAATTAGAGTTATCAAGGTGACAGACAGTGACACATTCAATACCGCCTTGCACTCTTGCCTGCATCTAGCTGATCTAATGTGTAATTGTTAGTTCAACATTTGCAAACAAGAGTTTCTATTGGACAAACTCAGGTATGTTTATCCCAGTTCCATTCTGTTAGCTTCCGTTTAAGAAATGTTTTTCAACAGAATCGGCTCAATGAATTTACCCCTGATCACACAGTTCACTTTCATAGCAGCCACATTCAAACAGCTCATTGTATATATAATTTATTCTCGCATCTAACTACGCACTCTCCTCCTCTCACCTTTTCCCTTGGCTTTTGGACTTCAGTGCATAACACATCAGCTGTCCGTGACCAGGAGCACAAACTTTTCCAAGCCAAACCTTCATATCATGACTGCTAACCGCTACACACAGCCTACATCATTGCCACGTCATAGTCAACATAGCTACTAGACCTAACGTGTTAGTAAACCTGCTACAATCATGCAGTATAGTGTACAGTCAGCAGCAAGCAGCTTAGAAGTTACACAGGCGGGCCCATGTGGCAATAAATTAATAAAACCAAAAGCTTATCTTGACTTGGATGAGTTCCAGTGTTGGATAGCCATAGCCAGCTATCTAAAATAGCTTCCCTCTCTGTTTGAGCCGGGTGTTTAAGTATGCTAAACTAGCTAGCTGCATTAGACTCTAGCTAAGTAAGAGAAGTGTAAAAATATATACAACAAAATATATCTCTCTATTAATTTTGGAATAAGTACATTTGTTCAAAACTGTATAACTATTGTGTTTCTCTCTTTTTGAGTCAACTACTCACCACATGTTATGCACTGCAGTGCTAGCTAGCTTTAGCTTATGCTTTCAGTACAAGATCCATTCTCTGATCCTATGATTGGGTGGACAACATGTCAGTTCATGCTAGTTGTCTTAGGTCTCTCTTTATGTAGTGTTGTGGTGTCTCTCTTGCCGTGATGCGTGTTTTGTACTATTATTTTTGATTTTTTTAATGTAATCCCTGCTCCCGTCCCCGCAGGAGGCCTTTTGCCTTCTGGTCGACCTTCATTGTAAATCTGAATTTGTTCTTAACTGACTCGCCTAGCTAAATAATGATTAAATACAAAAATTTAAAAATGCTGCAACAGCTCTGATAGGTTGGAGGACGTCCTCCGGAAGTTGTCATAATTACTGTGTAAGTCTACGGAAGGGGCTGAGAACCATGAGCCTCCTAGGTTCAATTCAATGTACCCAGGAGGACAGAAGTTAGCTGTCCTCTGGCTACACCATGGTGCTATCCTACAGAGTGCTGAATATATTGTTAATATATTTAGTATAGTTTTAACTAAAAGCATAACTTTAATGTTTCATTATTTTTATGAAATTCACTATGGATGGTCCTCCACTACCTCCTCTGAGGAGACTCAACTGGTCCCATGCCATTATTTTATATTATCTGATTTTATAGTAAGAAGAATATAATTGAACTTAGCTGAATGAAATAGAAAGGATACTTTTCCCATTCTGGAGTGAGTGCGAATATGAAGTGGCTAGGTTGAGAGTAAAAGTGATCATTTGAAACAGGTCTTATACATTAGACTTAGAGTTATCCGTACGCACTCGAAAAGCGAATGGAAGCCACTTTCCCGCAGGTTTGTTTTTCCCACTGGTTAGTTTTTCACTCATACCAGGTAGGCTACTCTGGTTATTTCACTCTACACATCAGCCACTGTTTGAGGAGGCTGCTGAGCGACAGGTGATATTCTGCCCAAACTCTCTATGTCCTAGGCTCTCCAACTAGGTTCCTGTAGCTACCCAGTGCTTAATTTGGGAAACCAAGTGAAATCTGTTCGGGAACATCAATAGTAACATGTTTCCACAACAAAACATATTTCAAGTGTTGACAATCCCTCTCTGCACACTCGAGAAAGGAATGAAGGAGAGAGGGGAGGAGATGGTGTTGGTGAGATATTCCGTAGCTGAAGGTAATGTGTCAGTCGTGCATTATATGCAGTAGGCTATGTATTGTATAACGGCAAAACAATTATTTTAGTATATAGATTTATTTTTTTCGGGCTTGGGCTCATATATAGTTCTATGCGTATGCATACACACTAATATGCATATGGCGGCTTTGAATTAATCGTCACCTTATAAAGTGCTGTTCATTTCGTTGTGTAAAGGTGTCAGCATGCTTTAGTTCGGCTGGCGGCTAGCTGAAGTTGGCTAGGCGAACGAGTGTGCTCGCATACTCCCTTAAAAGACATTCACCTGAAAAAAGAGAAATAAGCGGAAATAGTACCGTTTGTCCATTTTGAGATGCCGTAACCAGTATACACTTCCTCAAACTAGTCAGAATTAATCTAAGATAACTCAGTAAATGTCATTAATTTTGACGTTTTTGTCAAGAAGATCTTAGTTGCGCAATTTTACATCTCACTGAGATGTTTTATTTGGAAATACTGCACCAAACAATGTGCATGAAAACAAGTCTCTCATTGAATGACAAGAAAGACTTTCCTGAAGAATCCTTACTGTTGACCTATCACCGACGAAGGGGTGTAGACTTTTGTTATTTAACCTTGATTTAAGTAGGCAAGTCAGTTTTAAGAACAAATTCCTATTTACAATGACGGCCTCAGTGACTTGCCTCAAGAAAAAATGTTGTGTGCCCGAACAACTGACAAACCCCTCACCGAATTCCGAAACGAACAAAAACATCACAAAATGTTGTCATAATATATGCACAAACTCTTCTGAACTGTTTCAGCTGGGAAGCATGGGGACACCTTTAGGTTTTGAAACAACATCCACAATGAGCATGTATCCACTCAGTTTCAACCCATTGTTGAACTTCTTTCTTCAAATTGATCACAGTGAGGTGGGTTTTAAACGCACATACTGTTTTGATGATGTGTTTGATGTGATTTTCAATAACATTTGCATTGAGTGGTTAGAGGGACAATCGAGCACTGAGTACCAGGCCATTAGCGACCTGATAATCATTAGGGAGTTCTGGACTCTCAACGCATGTCCTGAGTGCATAAGATGAGAGATATGACAGGGCCTTATAGGGAGAAGACTGGGAGCTCTGCTGAAGGACACTGGTGCTAAGCGGTCTGCTCTTTCTCTCTCTGTGTGTGGAGACAGAAGCCCCAGAGGAATGCGTGCGTTCGGCAGATTGCTGTGGTTTTTGTGCCGTAGGTGAACAGCATGTTAAATGAGCTCCCTGAATTCCAGAACTGACTGTTCATTAAGACCTACCCAGAGATCTATCAGCCTCCACAGTACCTCCCTGTATCTCTCTACCCAGAGATCTATCAGCCTCCACAGTACCTCCCTGTCTCTCTCTCTCTATCCAGAGATCTATCCGCCTCCACAGTACCTCCCTGTCTCTCTCTCTCTCTATCCAGAGATCTATCAGCCTCCACAGTACCTCCCTGTCTCTCTCTCTCTCTCTCTACCCAGAGATCTTTCAGCCTCTACAGTACCTCTCTGTCTCTCTCTCTCTACCCAGAGATCTTTCAGCCTCTACAGTACCTCCCTGTCTCTCTCTCTACCCAGAGATCTTTCAGCCTCTACAGTACCTCCATGTCTCTCTCCTCTCCATTGTCCTGTTATCTCCCACACACCCTCCTTCCTCTCTTCCATCTCCTCTTCTCTCTTATCTTACCTCTCCTCTCCTTCTCCACCGCTCCCCTCTCATCTCTTTCTCCTCTGGCGCTTCTCTCCTCCACGTCTTCACTCTGTTCTCCCTAAACCACTCCACTAAAACCCCTTGCTGTTAGCTAACTACCAAGGCCACCAACAACTGTGCCACGGATCAACCTACAGCTAAATACTCAGCTGAACCATGCACAATGCAGACTTTAACACAAACACACACGCACACACCACACCACACAGGCATCAGATCACTTCAACAAAATGGATGCTCTGCATTTTCAAAGACATCCTCCCACAGACAAATCCTCATGCCTTGATACAGTGCCTTCAGAAAGTATTCACACAACTGGACTTTTTCAAATTTTGTTGCATTTCAGCCTGAATTTAAAATGGATTAAATGTAGATGTTTTTGTCACTGGCCTACACACACAATACCCCATTATGTCAAAGTGGAATAATGTTTTTTGAAATCTTACAAATTCATGAAAAATGAGAAGCTGAAATGTCTTGAGCTATTAAGTATTCAACTCCTTTATTACAGCAAGCCTAAATTAGTTTAGGAGTAAAAATATGCTTAACAAGTCACAAAATAAGTTGCATGGACTCACTCTGTGTGCAAAAATAGTGTTTAACATAATTTTTTAATGACTACCTCATTTCTGTACCGCACACATACAATTATCTGTAAGGTCCCCCAGTCGAGCAGTGAATTTCCAATACAATACATTACTAAGTACCACTCTCCATATTTATTTTGAAGCATAGTGGTTGCTTTCCACCAGAAACTGGAAAATGAATTCACCTTTCAGCTGGACAATAACCTAAAACACAAAGCCAAATATAAACTGAAGTTGCTTACCGAGAAGACAGTAAATGTTCCTGAGTGGCCGAGTTACAGTTTTAACTTAAATCTGCTTGAAAATCTATGGCAAGACTTGAAAATGGTTGTCTAGCAATGATCAACAACCAATTTGAAAGAGCTTGAAGAATTTGTTAAAAGAATAATGGGCAAATATTGTAAATAGTGTAAGGTCTTACCCAGAAACACTCACAGCTGTAAAGACTCAGGAGTGTGAATAGTTATGTAAATAAGATATTTATGTATTACATTTTTTAAATAAATTTGCATTAAAAAAAATATATAATAATAACTTTGTCATTATTGGGCATTGTGTGTAGATGGGTGAGAAAAAAACATGCATTTAATCTACTTTGAATTCACGCTGTAAAGTAACTAAATGTGGAATAAGTCATGGGATAGGAATACTTTCTGAAGGCACTGTATATTTATAAGGCTATTGGGTTTTATTTTATTGGTCAACCAGAACCATTTCCACCTAATGCCGCTAAAATATCAATCATTTAACGGCAAGAAGTCTAGAGACCCAGGCAGCATGACAATCTGATGGCATTAAAGAGTGAAAGCATCATGTTACGTTTATTTTTTAAATCTTCTAAACAGCCACTCACTCAACTACCTCAAAGTGATGCTTGAAAGGGCTTTCACATTCTAACAGCAAAAATGGCAATGGGCGAGCCATTGTTTTCCAATGAAGGGAAGCGGCTGCACCTACCTAGGCAGCATGCACTGTGCATTTTTTTTGAGGTGGCGCTGCTATGCTCAAATGATTTGACTCCTACACACGAGCTGAGGGCTTTGCCGAAACAAAACAGGACTGTTAAACAGAACTTATGATAATGACGGATTCATGACAGATGCATCAGATAGAAGCTGCTGTGCCTACCTAAGCCACGTGCACAGTACGGTTTTTGGACTTGACTAATGATTGACAACTGCTTACTGGTCATGTGTACTTACGGATCAATGGAGATCTTTATGGTCGACATGCTCTTATCCCGTTGTTTGTTGTCGGCCGCGTTGACTGTGGAGTAGAGAAAATCATGTTCACATGAAAAGTAGTACACTGCAGGGATTCAATTGTGTTGATAGAAACTAATCGAAAAGATACTTGGTACTGGCATTTTCATCAAGAGCTTTAGACACACTTGAGAATCAATAGCCTAAATGTTGTCTGGCCAATAAAATCCAAAACCACATCCTTTCAACACAGCAAGTCTCTCATACTGAAAACAGATTGAAAAGTCAAATAGCCTCAATCAAGTCTCCTGTGTGTTATACGGTTTGCATTATAAAGCCTTTGCTTTGGTTGTAATGTGACATTGTGTGACTGACCCTGTGTGAGTTATGTCTAGTCAGTAATTACAGAGACGTGGTAGGAACTAGTGAATATTTGAGCAACGAGGACAGACGGCTGTCATTACCTTGTCACCACTATAAAACAGCTAAATGAGCACAGTGTGCGGACCAAAAAAACTTGATGTTTTCTCATGTCTCCTTCCATTGCATATGACCGAGTTCCAGGAGTTTGATCGCTCAAGGTACTGCCTGGTATAAACGTACTGTTACAGGACAGGGGTATTCATCTTTTAATCAATGCATGAGCCTAACATTTTCCGGTACAATAATTGGTTGTACACCATGTGTGCCAGTCAGCCAAACACATAAGCGAGACTAGCGCTGGATTCTACTGCCGCTTGCCTTAATCAGTGTGCGACTGACAACCAATAAAAGATTTCCTCAGACGGCTCTTCATTCCAGACAAATTACTACATGAGGAGTAGGAGCGAGGAGAGGGACACAGAACACACAAGGACAAGCTAGCTCCTCTACACAACAGGTTACATCTAATAGATGTTTCAGAGGTATTGTTGGACCAGATATTAAGCCTACCTAGAATCTGGTTTTCATCTCCAGTCACTGGTGTACAAAAATATTATCATCCTACCTACAACAATAGATTGACTGTATGTATGTCTGTTTGGATAAAAGTGTCTGCTAAAATTAATCAAATGTCAAATTTAGACTGGTCGACTGACATAGCAAAGTATGCCTAAAATAGAATCTACGTCAAAAAAATGAGATTTTTATGTTCTCTTACATTTACATTTTAGTCAATTAGCAGCCGCTCTTATCCAGAGACCCTAGTCTGGTTGGGGATTCGATCCAGCGACATTTTGGCTAATTATTAGGCTACCTGCCGCTTCCTTTCTTTACCCCCTTTTTCTTCCTAATTCCGATCTTGTCTCATCGCTTCAACACGGGCTCAGGAGAGGCGAAGGTCGAGTCATGCTTCCTCCGAAACATGACCCGCCTAACCACGCTCCTTAACACCTGCCAGCTTAACCTGGAAGCCAGCCGCACTAATGTGTCAGAGGAAACACCGTTCAACTGGTGACCGGGGTCAGCCTGCAGGTACCAAGCCCGCAACAAGGAGTAGCTTTACCGGCCAAACCCTCCCAACCTGGACGAAGCTGGGCCAATTGTGTGCCGTCCTATGGGACTCCCGGCCACGTCCGGTTGTGGCACAGCCTGGGAATGAACCAGGGTCTGTAGTAACGCCTCTAGCACTGCGATACAGTGCCTTAGAACGCTGCGCCACTCGGGAGGCCCCTACCTGCCGATCTTGAGGCAATGTCCATCAGAGGCCATCACAGTAATAACTGGCCCTGATATAAACTGATAATAACTGATTAATAACAGCCTAATAATTAACTGAGTGCTATGGCTAGTTCATAATGACCACATTGTTACCTGTGTATGTTCTGCTTTAAAATACCCTGATAAATAGACTTACCAAGAATTTCATCAAAGATTTTGTATAATCCAGGGACGTAGGTGATTTCTCGTAGATTCATCCCAAGGTCTTCATCGAAAACCCACATTTGCTGAAAGGGTTGAAATAGATATGTCTATTGATCAACCATTCATAATACTTGACTACGCAACAACAACAAAGAGCAACACCAGATTTCTCTGTTAGATATATCTAAAGAACTGGATGTTGTTGTGACTAACGTTGTGTAGAACAGGGGTTCCCAAACTGTTTCACTCGGGCCCCCCTTCCAGCTTGTGGAATGTCTATTTTGCAGGTTTGAAGCTTATTTCCTGCAATTCTACACATTTTGTCATGGGGGTGCAAAGAACATTTAGCAGTTTTAAAGCAAATTTTCTTTCAATTCTATAAACTTTGCCATGTCTAATGTGTATTCATGTGATATTTGAGTGACAAGAAAATTACAACAATATCTATGGGCAAAGAAACCTAAATAACAAAACGTTAGCTGACATGGGCTAGTGTATCTGCACATTTCTGACAAGTTATAAATATCTCTCTAAGGTCTGCAATGACTAACATGACAAGAGGAGCTGATGATTCACTACCCAATTTCAAAATGACACCTTGTGCATTCACCTATTACAACTTTCAAGAGTAAGTTTAAAGCCGAACCCCTCCGTTTGGGAACCACTGGTGTAGAATATGAGTAAAGTTAATTTGGCAAAACAGGAGTGAAAAAAAAGATTCACAATTTTGTTTTCTTTTGCACCCTCCTGAACACAAGCTAGACATCTACAGTCATGAAGAAACCGAACCCACCTGGGTGACAGGTTCCACAGAGCCGATGTAGGTGTCAGGCCTCAGTAGGATGTGTTCCAGCTGGGTCTTCTTCTGGTACACCCTCTCCACTGACATCTTCTCTCCTCCCTTCTTCTTGGCTCCTCCACCTCCTCCCTCGGGCTTGCCCCCATCGCCCCTGCCGTTCGCCGCCGCCGCCGCCGCTGCCTCCTCCTCCCTCTTTTTGGCAGCATTCTTCTTATCAAAGAGGGTCTGGTATTAGACACATGTGCACAACTTTGTTAAAAATTACACTAGAGATAAATGATTGAACTCTGTGTCTGCAGGCACTGCAAGAACTAAGGCACAGCAGTAGCCGTTTTGTTTGAATTTGATTGTTTGACACGGGACTTAGACAGACCATCCAAATTCATTCCACGGAGGGCCGAGGGTCTGCAGGTTTTTTCTCCTCCCTTGTAGTTGATTGATTAATTAAGGTCACTAATTAGTAAGGAACTCCCCACACCTGGTTGTCTAGGTATTAACTGAAAGAAAAAACTAAAACCGGCAGACAGTCAGCCCTCCATGGTCTAGACACTCACACCCCTGGTCTAAATCCTACTAGTCCAGTGTAACCTCAAATGTTTCCGTCAATGCTCCTTTACGCTTTGGTTGGTTGGTTGATTAGTGGGTTGGTTGGAACTTGGAAGGTTTACTTGGTTAGGCTAATTGCCCGGTACACACCCACAGTAGACACCATTGGTTAAGGCAGTAGATCTCATTGTTAAATACTTAGGACTGCACCCAAGGAGAGGCCAAAAAGTGACTGAGCCTGAGGAGCAAACTTTATCAAATAAAAATGTAAATGTTTCAAGCATAGGGAAATCTAAACGGTATTGTTGTGGTAATGTATGTATACAATTGATCCAGAGCCGTTGAGCATGCAATAGACTAAGCAAATAATCTACTGTGCACTAACAAACACAGTGGTTGAGTAAAATGCAGTCCCTGTCACCTGTGGCCCTTGAGATCTGTTTACATTTCTCTATGGGGAGGTATCTGAGCAACAGACCCTCACAATTCTCATCAGCCTATTAGTAACAAACAGAGGACCCAAGACAGTTCACTCCATATGATCTATGGTTTACCAACTCTCACAGCAAGTCATAATCAGATTATCAAGCGAAAGCAGCCATTTAGCTCACGACAGTCCACCACTCTGGGATATTTGCATTGACAAGATATGTACAAAAAATTAATCTTGAGAGTATTATATATTAGGTCTGCTAAGAACCTAATCTTGGTTGCTCAAACACACAAAGAATTCTGCATGACCTCATTATCGCATCTTCTATCAGACAGCCAGCTGCTCCATTGTCTATCTGCTGCCAGTGGCACCCAAATTGACCTATGTGAAGCTAGCCACAATAAGGATTCGCCACAATAGTGGAATTTGCACTTCGTCTTCAAAATAAAAGTCCCCCATCGAAAGTGATTCAAACTGATACAAAGTGGAATCATGCCATATTTGCACTAGATCATGCTAAACAAGGACGGAATATTGTTATAAATTCAACAAAATATAATAATTTGTAAATTTGACAAAACAAAAGTTAAAACTCTTTGGATAAATTAGACTTTAGAATTGCATTGGGGGTGAGGGGGCATACTTATACGCACCACACAAATTAAAAAATCTAATTTTATTTGTCACATGCGCCGAATAAAACAAGTGTGGACTATAGCGTGTAATATTTACTTACGAGCCCTTTCCCAACAATGCAGAATCAATCAACTGTGTGAATCAAGCCTTCATGGTTGAATTGCTGCAAAGAAACCACTACTAAAGGACACCAATAAAAACAAGATACTTGCTTGGGACAAGAAACACGAGCAATGGACAATAGACTGGTGGAAATGTGTCCTTTGGTGTGGAGTCCAAATTGGAGATTTTTGGTTCCAACCATAGTGTCTTTGTGAGACGGAGAGTAGGTGAACGGAGGATCTCCGCATGTGTATTTCCCACCATGAAGCATGGAGGAGGAGGTGTTATAGTGTGGGGGTGCTTTGCTGGTGACACTGGGATTTATTTAGAACTCAAGGCACTTAACCAGCATGCTACCACAGCATTCTGCAGCGATACGCCTTCCCATCTGGTTTGGGCTTAGTCGGACTATAATTTGTTTTTCAACAGGACAATGACCCATCACACCTCCTGGCTGTGTAAGGGCTATTTGACCAAGAAGGAGAGTGATGGAGTGCTGCATCTACAATCCCTAACCTAACCTCAACCAAATTAAGATGGTTTGGGATGAGTCAGAGTGCAGAGCAAAAGAAAAGCAGCCAACAAGTGCTCAGCATATGTGGGAACTCCTTCAAGACTGTTGGAAAAGCATTTCAGGTGAAGCTGGTTGAGAGAATGCCAAGAGTGTGCAAAGCTGTCATCAAGGCAAAGGGTGATTATTTTAAGAATCTCAAATATATTTGGATTTGTTTAACACTTTTTTGGTTACTACATGATTCCATATGTGTTATTTCATAGTTTTGATGTCTTCACTATTATTCTACAATGTTGTAAAATAGTAAAAATAAAGAAAACCTAAAAAACTTTTGACCGGTAGTGTACCATGATGATCTTGATGAATTGGAAATTATTTTCCCACCTTAGCTACTGGCCCTCTGTGGCTTTAAACTACACAGTACTACTCTATTCTTCATTTTATGATTGGAACCCCCCACCACCAATTATGCTTGGTTTTGTCCGGTCCTCAGAGGCTGTTCTTTTGTGAAGGGAAAAAAGTTGCCCAATAACACCTCTTTCTCTCCACTCTCTTAAAACACTTAATTTTCTGAGCTAACTTATAATAAATGGAGATGTACAATCATATTTAACATGGTAAATTCATAAGCATAAATAAGAATTAATTAGACAATAATATTTTTTAAATGGAGAAGGTTTCGATTGCGAAGTGACGGCGTGAAAAACAAGTGATTATTGGTCACTGTTAAATTGGGCCCAATTTTGTGAGTTCAAAGTCAACTTTGGAAGTATTATAAACTTTGAAACTGGGTTCCAGTAAACCACATAATTACATTAGGGCTGTTTCTCTGAACCTCAGGCAGTAGGCTCAAGCTAGCCTGTTTCTTTCCCCAGTCAGAGGCAGCATGCCTGTCTCAGACTCTGACAAGCAGCAACCTATCCTCCTTACTTCCCCCATGATGAAGGGGCCAAGACTGAAAACGTTTGGGAGGCACTGATCGGCAGGTAGCCTAGTGGTTAGAGCTTTGGGCCAGTAACCGAAAGGTTGCTAGATTGAATCCCCGAGCTGACAAGGTAAAAATCTGTCGTTCTGCCCCTGAACAAGGCAGTTAACCCACTGTTCCTAGGCCGTCATTGTAATTAAGAATTTGTTCTTAACTGACTTGCCTGGTTAAATAAAAATATATATAAATCTAGCTAATGATTAGCACAAATACAGATGGGCAACCCCATCTATTTATTTATAGCAACTATACTGGATCAGTTGGGCTACAGGTGATAATTGCTTATTGCTAAATAACACACCAGCTTGATAATATGGCCCAATATGTTGTTACGCTCATTTTTGGTGTGACATTTATTTGAAAATTGTCACCATTTTATTTTCAAACTTTAAAAAAAATAGAAAACAAAGCTGCAATCAGGCCCAAAAAACATAATACAATGTTCAATTAAACGGACCGGTGCTGTTCTGAAGAACCAATTGAAAAACAGAGGTTGTGGGTTCAAAATGCACCGCTGCCCTTCAAATACATCACTCATTGCTTTAAGCTAGAGGTCTTCAAGGAACCAAAAAGTTGTACCTGTTCCGAAATGGATCTGTGGCTTTCCCACCCTACCCGATATGCATAAATACATTTTAACTTACCAGAGACCTACCTAATATTTGTGTAAACTCTACACAGTTGTGTTCTGTGAGTGTCAGAAGGCCAATACCCCATTTCATGGGTGCAAAATCCATAGGTTAGGCTCTACAGTACATGCAAGTATGCCCCCGATGCAATTCTAAGGTCTAATACATCCACAGTATGATTTCAACATATTTATGTCAAATTAACTAATGTCTTTTGTTTAGCATTATCTAGTCCAAATATGTCACGATTCCACTATATATCCGTTTGAATCACTTTCAAATGGGGGACTTTTATTTAGAAGGAAAACCGCAAATGCCACTATTGTGGCTAATCCTTGTGGCTAGCTTTACACAGGTCCCAAATTGTGCTGCCGTATCTACGGGCTGGTCGCTGCTAAAGCTAACGTTAGCTGACCAAATGTCGTGCAAATACATTTAAGGAATATTTCGGATAATTTTTTTTTTTTTTATATATATATATATATATATATATATATAGATTAGGCTACCTACGAATAACGGTATTTGAGACACCTTCAAGATTCTATATTCAAACGGCGTGCATGTAAAATATGCAAACTGACTATCAATCACACTTGACGTGTATTGCAACAAAGAACTTCTTGGGGCATTGCCATTGGCCAAGTGGCTCACTCACCGAAAAGCAATGTTGCAGAATGACATGATAAAAGAAAACAATGTATCTGACGTTGGTGGACCAATCTGTGATTGTATGTGTCGGGCAATCATAGCTAAATGAATATCCCAAATCATGGCCCATCTTGAATAGGCGCATGATAGTTTAAAGGAATGTATTAGCTGCTGGCTAGTTATCACTGGCCATTTTACAAATATCCAGCTCTTGAAACTGGGGAATTTCTCTCGTGCATCCGAGCAAAATGATCAACGCTAGCTGAATCGATAAAGCAAACATGTCCAGTAATGCAACATAACAAAATAGTAACTTACCACCCAAGTCAGACCCCCACTTCCTGCTGCGCCGTTGGACATCTTCCTTTTGTTTCCCTAAATTTGAGTGATGCTACTAAGCAGATAAAATACTGAAAAGTCCGGCATACAATATAGTCCATAAACTCAGGAATGCTTTCAGTTAACGGACCCCATTCGGTTATTTTCTGTGTCAGTACAAGTATAAAATGTCTGTCAAAATAGTTCAAGATGGGGGACTGTTGCGCGGCTATTGTTAAAATCGACGAGCGGTGGTTAGAACTAGGCCTGAAATCGTCAACGCTTGCGTGCTACTTGCCGATGTGTATAAATTACTGTACAAAATCCAGACGTTAAATAGTTCCACAAAATGTAATGTAGTACAAAATAAATTGAAATACTGTATAAATAAAATGACTTTAAAATACGGCTGTAAATCAATACCAAAATGTTCATTCACAAATAATAACACCGCCGCCTGCCTCCGTCAGGTTCCACCATCCGCAAGGCGACAATCCCCCACAGCGGAACCCACCAATCCGGTGCTCGCTTTTCGAGGAGCCGGTACATCAGCCAATGGAAGAAAAAAAATAACATGCCATCATGTACTTGCAATTTCTAACCAGTAGGTGGAAGTAGAAACACCGACCGTACTACTTTTTCTTACTTAGGAACCCATGTCCATAGACTGCATGAAACCAGTTATTCAAAAAAATGTATTCTTTATTATACCGATTGCACAATTGACATATTTGAACAAGGACAGATTAACTTCTTTCATATTTCTGCAAGGTAGTTGTAGTTAAAATATTTTAACAAAGATCTTCATGCATTCACCACAATTAAAATTTAGAATACCTGTATATCCATAACCATAAGTGGATACAGACATCAAAACCTATCAATAGTTACATTGCTTTCTGGGGTCCATTCAACATTACATACAACAATTACACACAGATATTATATTGCTTTCTTCAAAAGACAAGTGGAAAATCCAAATCAGATGTACTTCAGGCTCACAGGTCATATTCCTATGTCCAGGAGCCAGAACCTTGTTATGGCAGGGTGTTGCAGCCAGGCCATATTGATCCATAGTCCCCTTTAAGGTGGAAAGCCATGTTGGACACCATATGCTCCCAAGGGGTCCAAGAGGATTAAGTTACTCCTCATTGGGCAGAGACAGTCTAGATAAGAGGCTTTTGTGTCATACAGAAGCTGGGTCTGGGTCTTGCTACATTCCTGGCAGTAAAGATCCAACCAGCATCATTACAAGATGTGTAATCAATATAAGATTATTGATTCAAGACACACAGATCCCAAAGGATTATTGGACTACTTGACCGACCATCCATCCTGTACCCACAACCATCATCATCACCAAACTACTAACCCGTCATTTGTCTCATAAGCGCCAGGACGCATATGAATATACTATACATGACTATGTACAGAGTCGGTGTATTCAAGGTGATTATATTGAGCATGTGTCGATCTCATTCCACGGAGAGCAGTATGTCTGTGGATTTTCACGCCTCCCTTGTACTTCATTGCAGAATTAAGGTCACTAATTAGTAAGGAACTTCCCTCACCTGGTTGTCTAAGTCTTAATTGAAAGAAGAAGAAAAAAAGCAGACACTAGGCCCTCCATGGAATGAGTTTGACTCCCCTGATCTTGAGCAAGGCACTGAGAAGAATCACTGATCTATACATCATGTTGCATCCCAAATATAACTACTCATTACGCGATGAAGATTAACGTAGCAGCGCCTTGCTCAGAGCGATCGCCATCGAATGCACAGTCTCCATCATCAAGCATCCTCCATCTCGACGAAGATTTCCAACGAGGATTCCTCCGGCTCATTCAAACTCCGCCGGAACAGCTGGGAGTGTTGCCATGACGACTCTCCCTCTCCTCCTGCTAGCTCCGCCTCCACGACCAACTCAGAGGATCCCGAAAGGCCCGGAAGCAAATGCATCTCCCCGTCTGGGTGTTCAAAAACATGACAAAACATTTAGCCATTGTTATGCAGGATAAAGAAGAAAAATATATAATTAAAGTGCACAAGCAAAGCATACCTGATAATCAAATCATAATATATCCGTTTTACATTTACAAATCACTAAGTATACAATTAGCACTTCAAGTTAATTTGAAAAAAGGCTTCCAACTTAATCGTGAAAGGGATGGGTCACATAAACCAGACAAATCTATCAATCATCCATCAACCTCCTGAGAACTCTGTGGTGTTCTGTCCAGACTGCAGACCCCAGCGGACGGTTCCAGAGTGAAACGTCTGGCTGCATGCTCTGACTGAGACGGTCTTTATCTTCATCCTTACAGGAGCACAGTCCAACTTCCAACTGATCTTCCCTGACGATGAGCCCTCTGTACGAGCTAGATATACCTGACAGGACAGAGCGCATTTACTGACAGGAAAAAGACAGCATAAATATGGAAACATTTACAGTTGCGATACATACATCTTATAGAAGCAACATATCCAAAGTTAGGATATATTGATAAAGGCAACTTCTTTATTATTGGTTCTGCAAAAAAGTAATGCCTTTGAATTAACGATCAAAGACTGACCAATATTAAAAAGACAGAAAAGCAACAAAGTATCCCATTGTGTCAATATAAGAACTAGATTGAATCAATAAGAGCATTGCATCTTGTCTTTTATGATATATCATGGATAAAAACGAACCATCTGCCAGTCATTCTCCAGCTTCCTGAAGACAGACTCTTTCCTCCACACAGTCTTGTCCCAGCCCTGGATGTCCTCACTGTCATTGGACACCCTGCAGTAGTGATCCTTGGTGGAGTTGTACCGCAGATGGAATACTCTCCCACTCTTCTCCTTCTCAGTCGGAACAAACACAAACTCTGCTGCAGCAGCCTGGTAGAGAGAGAAACACAAATACATTCATTTAAAAAGAGACGTTTCCCCCATTGTTACAAGACAATTGTTCCTATCTGACTCAAAGGACCATTACAGTTATTATTATTAATAACAACAACGCCATTTAGCAGATACTTCTACCCAAAGCGACTATAGTCATGCATGCATACATTTTCGTATCGGTGGTCCCAGTGGGTCCACAAAGATGCAAGGAAGTAACAAGTTATTTGACTCAGTAACACAGCTGTATAGCTCACCGATGGGGTAATCCCTGGTCTTGTTTCGCCGCGGGCATTCCTCCAGGCCAGGGAGCCAGAGTTGCGTCCTCCCAGCTCGCCCTGTTTGGGTGTCTTAGGAGATATAAACTCCACCAGCTCCACTAGGAGTCTCTCTAACAGCTCCTTCTTCCTCTCAGAGCTCAGGGACTGCTGCCTCTGGACATGAATACAGAAAAGTGATGGGTGACTGAGCTCTACCCTCTACAGATGAACACACAGGAATGTTATCAGGCTCTGGGTAAAGTGACTGGTGCCTCTATAGACAAACCCTGAACAACATGGATGAGGGGCTGTTGCTTGTATGTTTACAATCTACCTCACCAGATGAGAGGTCTCTCTACACAAATTGCATAACATATATGCTCATAACACGTGAAGCACTATATTCGTTTACACATATGTAGACACGGGTTTGGTGATGAATATATGAGGTTAAAAAGTGGTGGAGGTCTGAGGTGAACCTACCACAGCATTGAGCCCGTTGATGGTGTATAGCAGCCAGGGCTCCTGGACCTTGTTCCGTCTGGACAGGACCTCTGGGTGCTTACAGGAATACCTCCAGGTCACATCCACCACCTGCAGCACATCAACATACTCCTAACATCCTGAAAACTCTACAAGCCACAGCTAGAGACTTATTGACTCATTTGTTTCTGAAGTGTGTGTGTAATCAAGCTAAGCATGGGTGAAGAGATTAGGTAAAGATTCTCTTCATACTTTAACAGATTGGGCCTAAGTGAATGCTCACTATTGCGTTGTGTTTGAACAAGGCATTTTCAGTGGGAAACGCCAACTACTCTCTCCGGCATCTTCAAAGTGTACATTCTGTGTGAGAGCGAGTGTGTTCCTCACCTGGTCCTTGGAGAAAGCAAGAACATAGTCTAGTTTCTTCCCCCAGCCAATCTCATAGAGCAAAGGTTTGTCACAGGCGTTCTCACAGGAGTCACAGTGCAGCCAGCGGTGCTGAGAGGCAGAGTACACCTCTGTCCACACGTGGTCTGGGACAGGACAAGGAACAGGATAACATATTAACGACATATCTGCCATACAGTATTTGCGGAGATGCACAGTTATGGCCAGTTAGAAATAGTTGAGAATAGAATAGGATAAACCGCCACGTAGCCAATTGCTCCATGTAGTCAATAAACCTCTCCAGGGAAAGTAGCAGAGAATGGGAAAGCAGTCACACTAACACAGAACAGGAACATGTCGAGAGATCCCCTCCTGAACCAGTCTTAATTAGTAGAGCCTCTAACAGCTTCTGTGCTTTAACATGAATGAATAGAGTGTTACAGTACCTGTGTTGTCCCAGATATACCTGGCCTCCAGGCCCAGGGCTCTGCAGCACAGGGTGAAACAGTTGGCCCACTCCCCACAGCGCCCTCTCCTGGTTTCCAGCAACTTCTCAGGGTTGTTGTACCTGCACACGGAGGAGAGTGATGTCTTAATTTGTACCTTAGCAGATGTTTTATCCAATGTGACATACAGTAGTGAGTGCATACATTTTTAATCATAATCCCTGCAGAAATTGAACCTACGACCTTGGAATTGTTAGCACCACGCTCCTACCAACTGGCCACATAGGACCATGTTCCAGCTCATCTTTGAAACAGGTGGGATATATAATGATAGAGAAAACACTGACTCGTTGAACCCACCTGGGGAACCTGGTAGAGTGGTTACAGGCCTGACAGTGATGGTTCTCTACCCTCTGGGCTCCCCATCGAAGGTCGTCTGTAGAAGGGGCCAGTGGGCCTGAGGACCGGGTTGGACCCCCACAGTGGTTGCACGGCAGGCAGTCCACCCAGGAGAAGAACTCCCCTTTAAACCAGCGGAGCAGTTCCAGCACCAGTAGGTCCTCTTCACTCAGGTTGCAATCTGAAGACCGGAGAGAGACAGGAATAAGGTCAAAGCAAGAACAAATGTCTTTTAAGTTCATGGACATCCAGAAATACAATAAACATCAACTGTTTGATTACAAGCTCTGAAGAGTTTGCTCCTTTATTCATGCACCTTCTGTGTGGAGTGAGGTAGCAAGTGTTCTTGTCGTTTTAATTATTATTATTACTACGCCTATTGCAGCTAATATTGGCCAGCTTACTAAAACAAGGTAATGTCTCGTTAAACCAACAACAACTGCTAAAATTAGCCGCACGGGTGATCTCAATTGCAACTATCATTGGCCACAGATTTACCGCTCCACGCTCTTTCCAAAACGAGCACTGATGCTGTTGTAACTAACAAATTGGTTGTCTCTTCTCTCTTCAGTCACGTGCTGCATTCTGTTACATGAACGATTAGCTAAGCCTTGGATACATCCAGTATTGCTCCAAATGCGTATCACTCGTTCACATACAGCCAGTAGTCAGCCAAAGCCCCCCAACCCCCAAACTTCTCATTGGATCTAAACAAATCACGTACGTCACCAATTTTCCGAAAGGTGACTAGTTTGCACCCCTGAAGATCAGCCAAATCACTGGTTTGTTGTTGTGAGTTTTTCATTGCAATCAAGCTTATTTTAGGACTCAGTATCGTTTTAAGAAAAACTGTACCAACACGGTGCACCATGTAAAGTTCAACATCTTTGTTGCAATCCACCCAGCGTTTATAAAGCACAGTAGAACTGGTTTAGCCAGAATTCATCTCATCTGCCAACCGACAATAGCAATTGAGACTGGGAACGAGGTTAAACCTGAATAGGAACTCTGAACTACGGGGTTGGTGTTACCTGGATCGGCCTGCTTGGCCTGCTGTAGTTTCTCCTTGGCTGTGGTGGTCAGCTGCTGGTGTGGTATAACACCTAAAGCTTTCTGCTGTAGCTCTGAGTTCTCATACTCCATCACATGCTGGAAGTTAGACTGGAGGGTGGTCAGGAAGACCATACTGCTTTCCTGATGAACAGAAACAGAGGGAGGGAGATAGATTAAAAAGGGAGAGAGGGGGGGTGAGAGAGATGAGAGAGAGTTCAATTGAAGGGATGCACTCGTTTACTGACAAAGTAAGAAAATGTATGTAGTTCTGTCCTTGAGCTGTTCTTGTCTAATGATGCTCTGTATTATGTTTCATGTTTTGTTTGGACCCCAGGAGGATATGCTACTTTTGCAACAGTTAATGGGGTACTAATAAAATACAAATAAAAAATACAAAAGTGTATTGGAGAGAAATTATCACACAATACTGAAGCTTTACCAAGGAGGGTGCTTGTGCAGCAGGGGTTTGTCTAGCTGCCAGGCTGGCAGTAACAGGTGGACCCTGGGCTGCTGCCGAGGCTGGAGCTGAGGCTAGAGCTGTGGCACTTGCTGTCACAGGAGACTGTTGGGGCTGACCCACATCCAGTCTCTGATCCCTTTCTGCAGCGATGGACTCCCGGATTCTCCTCAGCTGGTCCACAGAGGCAGACTTGGGGAACACCAGGTGAGTTTCAGCCTGAGGAGAGAGGGAGACATCCAGATAAAAATACATCCCAAAA